>NC_092866.1:60600781-60661546 GCF_032062135.1 Pyxicephalus adspersus | reverse complement strand
GTACCTTTTTCTCAGCCGGGGAACTCCGTTAGGGCAGGGATCAGCTTGCTTCCGGGTTCCCGGCTTCGCAGGGGGGCGTGTGCCGGCTTCTTCTCGCTGTGCTCTGCAGGAAGGAGGAGACACGCACTGCAGCCAGCATTGAGGGGAGGAGAGAAGAGGAGACGTACGCAGGATCGGGGTGGTGAGTATGTTGTTTTAATTATTTTTTAAAGCGGCGTTTGCCGTATAAGACGCACCCACTTTTCCCCCCTAGTTTTGGGGGAGAAAAAGTGCGTCTTATACGGCGAAAAATACGGTAAGCAAATTTTTATTTTTTTGTGTAAGGGGACTTTTGAGTTAAGTTTCTCTTTAACGCCTCTAATGGCTGGATCCTCCCATATAGTCAGCTGTGAAAAATCTAGTGCCCGGTGCCCTAATCTGTGCATTGTTGTTGCAAAGACTTAAATAGGACATTGAGAATTTGATTTTTTTTATTCATGTATGTGCTTTAGGAATTGTTTTAGTCTGTTATAGTCACATTCCTCATTAACTGTAAAACTTGCCCCGCTCTTCCTTCTTCAGGTCTTTTATCTATCACCTGGGATGAGCAGCAAAATTTTGACCAACTCAAGTTGAACTGCAGAATGTTTTCATTTATAGAAGCAACTTTATGCCAAAACCCCCAAGCATGGTATTGTCATGAGTTACTTAATTGATCTTTATATTATTTGTTACAAATGTGATTCCTCAACTACAATCGGTAAGTGTTCCCCCTTAATATACAAAACAATAAATTAAGAAGGGTGTTTGTTTGGCAAGTTTATTTCAAATAACTTCAAAATATTTAATTAATATACAAAACCCAGGGACACCTTTTCAAAAGACTGGGTGGTAACCAATACAATTAACATTTGTGCCATAGATCCCCAAATAATTGGAGATAAATTTAATGAGATATGATTCAAATATTATGTTTTTAGAAAAGTAAGAGGTCTTATCCCAACGCGCTTCGCCCTATGAGCTTCCTCAGGGACCTGTGAGAGCCAACTAACATCTAAAACATAAGAAATTGTGCTTAAAATATTTGTTTGCACCGAAAAGTCATAAAACTATACACTTACATTGCATATATTGTGGCCATCATTGCAAATCATGTGCAAAATATCAGTATATAAATATAAACATTCCTCAAAAGGAGAGTAAGTGATAAATGTCAATAAAGTGTAAGTGTGAAAAAGAATAAAAAACATCTTTATATAAGAGAGGAACCTTGATGAAAGTGAACTGTGATCAAAGTGGTAGATGTAGGTAATTATTGATGTGTTTAGGAGCAAGGAAAGAATACAGATCATTTTCTTGATAAGAAAACTCCCCATGAGGACTTGGAAAGAAGAGAAGTTGACATGGTATGTTGATAAACAAAGGTTTAGAGTTAAGGTTCAAGCAATCACAGACAACGGTTCGCAAACAAAAGAAAGCTTGAAGGAATTTCCCCAACCTTTAGGCGTCATTAAAAGTCCATAAACACAAATACATTTCACAAAATGGTCAAAAATTTTACCAAAATTTTATCAAAGCCAAGACCCATTTATGATAATCTCTAACCAACATTCTGTGAATGAAGTCCCTAATGCAGTGCAAGATGTTAACCTGTGTCATCCGATGCATGTATATTTGGTGTAAATCCAGCATCAGATTCAAACTGTAAAGTAATTCATTAAAGAATTCTTTATTATAGAAAAAAAAAGTTTTATCACACCCTTATATAATTCTAATGGTCTCTTAAGTATATTTTTTATGCAAATTGCATGTTTTTTCCAAGATGTATTTTCAGATTCCATAATAATTGTTCAATTAATTGAAAATAATTGTTCTAATAATTGCATCAAACTATAGTAATGTCCAGATGACAAAGGACAGCAGATGAGAGTAATATAGATCCTATAATTTCATTGTAAAATGTGCATCATGCAGAAAAGACTGATGATTGAAGAATGTTAAATATCAAGTCAGGCTAGAAGGAAATTCCTGTATTTGTTTTCTGAAAGCTCAGCTGGTAATGATTTACAGTTACTTCCTTGTAAAAGAGATTACTTCAAGTTTCTCTTTATATGTATGTACTTGAACTTGTCTCTGTTCGGTTCGGATGCCATTTGGCCAAAATTCTTGCATGTTCGGGAAATTCCAAGTCAATGGGCAATAAATTCTGGTGGGGCGTTCTGGACTTAGAAGAATCAGAAACAAAATGCCATAGGAGGACCATCAAAGGTCTCAGAATTTTTGTGTTATTTTAAAAAAGATGGAAAATGTGCACAGAAGTAGGGAGTGGCTGTATATATGGTTTGAGGGGAAACCCCGTATGTTGGCAATGCCTAATCTGTTCTATATGTCTTTTTTTTAAATACTTTGCTGTAGGCAGGAAACCAGCAGCATTCCAAGATTTTTTTTAAGTAAGTAAAGTAATGTCATTTTTACATCCATTGATGTAAATTTGACTGTCATTACCAAAGAGCTCAGCAGATGCCAGGTAATGCGACTGATTGAGCTTCAAACTAAAATTTCACAGAAATAAAATCCAGGATTAGCCAATTATTCATATTGTTTGTCCACAATATTTTGCATGACCCCTGGAATACTTTTGCTTTCATTATTGAAAAAAAAAGAAAAATAATTAAGTATATTTGGACTTGTGCCTATGGCTTGGCACTCTGATCCTTTCTTCCTATAAAAATCAATCTCTGTATCACAAATCTCTTTCCTCTCATCGTAAGCTCTTTGCACTGTTGATTGGCATCTAGGGGTTGATTTACTTAAGGAAATTATGCTGTTCACTCCTTATTGTGAATTATTACCTTGCAAGAGGTAATTCACTCAGCTTAGTAAATGCAATGATAGTTCACTTTGCAAAGAATAGCCAACCAATCACATGCAAGGAAATCAAGAATTTTTCACTGTGAAATGTCTATATTTTCTTAGTAAATCATTCTAATGAGCTGCTTCTCCTTCTTTGGGCCTGATTTATTGAAGTTCTCCAAGGCTGAAGAGGATAAACTTTCATCAGTGAAGCTGGGTGATCCAGCAAGCCTGGAATGGATCTGGTCCATTAGAGCAAATTACTTCAAAGAAATCTATTCCAGGTTTGATGGATTGCTCAGCATCACTGATAAAAGTTTATCCTCTCCAGCCTTGGAGAGCTTCAATAAATCAGGCCTTTTAGTTCTGAATTGATGGGGACTGTCATGGACTAATACATACACTGGTTGCCCTCCCCAAAAAATTGCCCCCCTTGTGGCAGCTCCCAGGTGTGAGGACTGGCATAACCCTAATGATTTATTGTAGGTGCATTGGCAGAGAGTCACTTTTCCTCCTACACATGGACTTCCTGGTATTATTGTTGATTACTAAAGCACAGGTTTACTTATAAAGCAGTGAATTTAACCTTCACTAGAACATTCACTGTTGGAGAATCTTCCAAGTCCATGTGTTTCCATGGCATTTAATGATACCCCACCAGGGAATGTTTCATTGAAGGTTAGAATCACTGCTTTATAATGAAACTGTTTTAGGTACCTTCTAAAAGTACCAACATGGTAAAGCAGGAACAACAAAATAGTAAAGCCGTGTACACGTGTTCAATTTTTGTCGCTGGAAATGATCCTTGTACAACAGACATTTATAGATCCGTCAGGATGGACCCATGAAGGACATTGGGCGACCACTGTACACGTGTCGGATTCTCACCCGAGAAGAGCCCGACCGTTTGTATCGGATAAGAATATTCTGATGTGTGTACATACACGTAATGATAAAACATAAACATAATATACAATAATATACAAAGTAAAACATGCAATATAAACTATACAGTACAAGAATACAATGAAAATACATAATAAACATATTGTTTGATTTTGCAAATATTTCCCTTGGACACAATCCATGAGTTTTTCAATACCAAAAAAGTATAATTTAGTAAATAAATATATTAAATAAATAGTGTTAAAACTGACAACCTGTCAATTGAATATTATTTTTTAAAGTATTGGAACTTACCTTGCCACCAATTAACCCAACAATGAACAGAAGATAGACAGAGTTACGACACATCTTGCTCTATCCCAGAGTTTGCCCACCAATTATATCCAGCTTGTGTTTGGTCTTCTTGATGGTCCCAGAGTCCTCGTAAGTGGTGGGATAAAGTTAGGTATCTACTGGGATATTCTCCTTAGCTGAACAGGGATTTTCAAGGTATAGAAAGGTTAGGATTTGTCCGCCATTGACATTTTGTGATCACTAATTTTAATCTAATGTATTGCAATTGGTAAAAAGTAGAGGAAACCTATCTTTTTGACCTTTAAAATGAAAAAGAAGGAGGCTGTATCTGTTCTTCAGATGTGTGTAGGGCTGGTTTTGGGAAGGTACATTTTGAAAAAAAAGGTAATTTTTGTTTAAATGTATTTACTTGCTGATATATGCAAAATACCTCTTATGTGACTGGCCTGTGAAACTGCCCAAAGAAATGTGCAAATATTTCAAATACATGACTTTTAAACTCAGCCCCAAACTATGCATAAACAAATTGTCTACCATAAGGTCTTGTGTGATCTCTTAACAAATATTTTTGGAGAATGCCAATAGCCTTGGTTCAGTCTGCAAAGAATTTAGCATATGTAGCTAAACCACTCTGAAGTTCTGTTGGGTATGGAGATCCACTTACCAGACCAATTGTTGCCAAAACAAAGTTCATGGCATGGTTTTACTCTGGAACCCTTAATCTGCAAGAACCTATTTGCAAGACAGAAATACAGTGACTTCAGAAAGTATGCAGACCCCTTCACTGTTTTTATTTTGTTGTGTTGCAGTTTGATGCTACAATCCTTTGAATTCATTTTTTTAATTCATTATTGTACTCTTGGAGTCTACTTGTAATAAATTGATTGGATGTGAATTGGGAAGGTGCCTCCTCTCTAAAAAAGGCCTCTTAGCTGACAATGAATATCAGGGCAATAATAAAGCCATGAGTTCAAAAGGAATGGCCTGCAAATTAGAAGTTTAGCACAACCAGGACTCCTGGGGTCGGTCGCATGGCCAACTGGGCCATTGAGGTAGAATAGCCTTAACAAGAGAGGTGACCAAGAACCCGATGGTCACTGAGCTTCAGAGATCCTGTTTGGAGATAGGATTAGGAGATAAGCCACATACACATGTGCAATTATAGTGGTTGGAAAGGATCTTTCATGATCCTTTCTAATGACTAAGGACTACACGATGCATGAACGAGTGCTGTACATACAGCACCGTTCTGCTCTATGCAGAGGGGAGGGGGAGAACAACGGAGTGGCACCCTGCTGCACGCTCTTCTACTTCTCTTGCATTAGGATTGTTCGTCATCCAATGTCCGTGGATCCGCCAGGATGGTAGTTCAGATGATGGGTGCTGTACACACGCCAGATTCTCGTCCGATATTGGCCCTGAGCAGATTATTGGACAAGAACCACTGGATGTGTGTACATAGCTTAAGTTCCAGAAGGAGAACCATAACTGCAGCCCACCACCAATCCAGGGTTTTTGGCATAGTTGTTAAATGGAAATACAAAACACATGAACACTCACATGGAGTTTGAAAGAAAGACTCATTCTGTCAAAATTAATGTTTTTTTTTTGTTTTTTGTCTGATGAAACCAAAGTGTAATTGTTTCATCTCAATTTTAAACAATAGATCCGGAAGAAACCAGACACCACTCATCGCCTGACCAATACCATCCCAACCGTGAAGCATGGTGATGGCAGCAGAGACTGGGAGGGACTCTCCTAGGGTTAGGAGAAATCTGAATGGGGAATAGTACAGAGATATCCCTAATGAAAACCTGTTCCACAGTGCTCAGGACCTCAGACCGGGCTGAAGATTCACCTCTGAACATGACAATGACCCAAGCACACAGCGAAGACAACATAGGAGTGGCTTAGGGACAACCCTATTAATGTCTTTTAGTGGCCCAGCCAAAGCCTTCACCTGAACTGCAAACATGTCTGCAGAGACCAGACAATGGCTGTCCACCAATGGTCTCCATCCAACCTGACTGAGCTTAAGAGGTTTATTGGAAAGAAGAATGGCAAAAAAAATTCCCATATCCAGGTGTTCAAAGTTTGTTGCATTATCACACAAAAATACTCAAGGCTGCCAAAGATACTAATACTAATTGCTGCCAAAGATGCTTCAACAATAATATTGGGATTATTGTTATTCTGTTCAATACATTCACATCATTGTCTAAAATTCTTTTTTCACTTTGTTTTAATGGGGTACTGAGTGCAGATTAATGAGAAAAAAAATGAAACCATTGTGGCATCAGGCTGTAACATAATAACTTTGAAAAAAGCCACTGAAGCCATTGTACACACATAAATGGATTTTTTAACATTTTAAACCAAGGGTTGAAACAGAGGACGGCTTCAATGGCTCAATTGACTTCAATGCAATTTGCAAAAATGTCAGCAAAGCAAAAATTCTCAATACTGCCATTTCTTATCACCAACCTTTTGTCTTCAAATAGACAGATGGTTAGAACCTACCTGTAAAGACCTATCCAGGGCATTCGAATACCCGGCCACAATGGTGTAATTACTCCCAAATTTCAGGCTCTGAAGGGCGACATCTGAAGAGTTTTTTGGCACAGCGATGGAGAAGCAATCCAATATATTTTATAGGACTTTGCCACCTTGGCCACTGTACTGCTTCCACTTTTGCAGCTCTCACTGACTGTACAGTGATAGTTAAATTCCTTCCTGGTAGTAAATCATTGTAAGTCACCTCTGTAGAATTTTTGTGCAATTTCATACCTACATCTCCTGCTATAGCAACAAGGAAATATGACACTATCGATGGATTGGGTGGCTGAAGACATCTTGTTTACTAAGGTAAGAGAAACATTCCTTTGAAATATGATAATTCACGATGCTATGTGAACAGCAGATATTTCATTAGTAAATCAGCCCCAAAGTGTTTTAGCCACAATGGGAAAGGATCTCCAAAATCCGCCCCTACCTGTTCCCAGAGACCCCCAAACTCCCTGTACACGCTCTTCCCATCTCCCGTCTGGACTACATTTACAATCTATTATGAATGCTCCAGCCAGACTCATCCATCCTTCCCACAGCTCCTCTTCTGCTGCATCTCTTTGTAGTTTTCTTTATTGGCTTCCATTTCACCTGAGACTCAAGATCATTTCTTGTGCTTTGTCTTCAAATCCCTCCACAGTTCTTGTCTCACTTACATTTCTGTCCTGATAGAAAAATACCCCCAGCCGCTCTCTTTGCTCCTCCAGTGACCTACTAATGACTTCCTCACTCATAACCCCATCACATGCACAGCTCCAAGACTTTTCTAGACCTGCCCCGACTCACTGGAATGGTCTTCCTCCTCCTATTCGGCTTGCTCCTACTTTCTGCTAATTTACAAAAGCACTCAAAACCCATCTTTTCAAATTCACCTATCCGTCTTCTTCTGTCCCTTAAACCTTCACTACTTAACCTCCATTCCACATTCCCCTCCTATTGTGTGCTACTTCCTCCCCCTCTTTAAATTTAACAAAAGGATCAAATGTACATCTCAATCACAGGGCAAAACTAACTTGTGTATAACTTGGAAAATCTTGTCCTATTAACATGCTATGTGAAAGAGATTCACGGGCAATCACGTTAAATAGTTGACTAGTTCATAGGTATTTGTGTTGGTAAAGAAATGTTGTACATGTGCATCAAGATGTTCATGTTGGTTTTTTGTCAAAATTTTAGATCTCCTCATTTGTCCTGAGGAAGCGGACCTAGACTCCTCGAAATGCCTCGACATTAGGAACATTTCTTTTGGTGTCCCTGTAGGAGATACATACTGGTCTAGTGTTTTTATGTATTAAAATTGATATTGTATGAAACATTGTATTTACTTATTTTAACATAGGTTTTTACTTATTTTATTATAGTCGAAGTCTGAATAAATTGGCCTTAAAAGCAGTGTTTGTGTTCCAATTTGGGTTGTCCTTATATTCGACCTGAATATGGCTGTTTGAATGTGGATAGACCTGACCCGAAAAACACGGGATTCACGGGAAACACGGGAAATTCATGTGTTAAAAAATGTGTTAAAAAATTTATGTTAATTTATTGAACGTGTGTGATTTGTGTAACAAACTTCTATTTTTTACAGGTTATCCACAATGACAGGAGGATTCCCACGGCTGCACAGATTGTCAACATAGATTGATAAAAGTCACACATCTATTGAGTTCAACCAAAACTCAAATAAATAAATACAACTTGCACCAAAAAACACTTATATCTGCAGATGATCCAAAAGAACCCCTGTGAAGCCTTCTACAAAGAGCTTCTGCTGGCAGGACTCTTTTCCATAATTATATTGAATTATATTGTGCAATGCCGTACAATAAATTTTGGATGAAGATAACAAGAAGTACAAATTAAGGGAGGAGAGGATCCTGCCCAATAGATCTTAGAGTTTAAGAGGTGGGGGAGTGTAGTACATAACTGGAGGGGTATATAGTAGGTAATTAGTGATGGATTAGGAAACAGATGAAGAAAGGTAGACGAAAACATGGGTTATATGGGCTGGTTTAAATGTGTGGAAAGTAGAAGCAAACCTAAAAGGAAGAGGAAGGGAGGTCCAGATACTGGGGGTAGCTCTAGAGAAGTTTTGGAGCCAGGCATCTGAGGGGGTGCTGAGAAGTTTCTGACTTTGCCCCCTTCCGGATGAAATAGAAAAATGAGTGTGGGGGCATATGACAGCCTAATATCTTAGTATGTAACTGTGCAAATATCAGGTGCAATTCTCAAAACGTTTTTTTTTTTAGCGAGAAGCTGTGATGGCAGAGGCACAAGCAAGTTTCACGTCGTTGGAGTTACAGGCTGTCATGAAGTTTTTGTTTCTCCAGGGAAAGGAAGGACACTTCTCCCCCAGTGTTTGTAAAATCTCAGTGTGAATGTCCTTTGCTGACTTTGCCTGGAGAAACAAAAACTTCATGACAGCCCGTAACTCCAACGACGTGAAACTTGCTTGTGCCTCTGCCATCACAGTTTTAAGAATCCTGAAGACCAGATATTTGCACAGTTACATACTAAGATATTAGGCTGTCATATTCCCCCACACTCATTTTTCTATTTCATCCGGAAGGGAACGTCTCAGCACCCCCTCGTAGAGGTTATGAGTGAGGAAGTCATTAGTAGGTCATTGGGGGTTCAGAGACACCATCCTACTGTACATACCAAGCCAAGAAATTGTCCTCAAACATGGCACCAGTCCTCTGTGTTGTATATTGTGAAACCTTGCTTCTTCATGTTATTTACCACCAGATCTAGATCCCACCGAGCTCTAAGTATTTGGAAGGCAATGACTTGTTAACATGACACTACATGTCAGCTATGTATTCTCCCATTGTTTGCATTGCATATGGCGCTCCCTTTTTCCACACATAATCCTTTTATTAGGTTAATTGGCTTTCAAGCCAACCCTAGAGTTTGTATCTCTGTGGTTATGAAAGTGATTTTATTGAAAATCAATTAAAGCAACAGAATTCTAACATCCCCAAGAGCCCTATTTTCTGGTATTGATGGTGAGAGAGTCAGATTGCTGTGTAATGTCTTCTCAAGCACATCTCAAAGATCCTCAATAGGGTTCATGTCCAGACGATCCGTGCATGGGTCCAATAAATCCTGGCATTGTTATCTTCGATATTGTCTGTGCCATCAGGAAAAAAAATCCATTAAAAAAATCAGGTCATTCAGTATATTCAGGGAATCAGCTGACCTCATCTTTTGGGTATATAACATTGCTGAACCTCAACCTGCCTGACTACAGGCACCCTAGATCATAACACTGCCCCTACAGATAGCCCAGATCATAACACTGCCCCCACAGGTACCCTAAATCATAACACTGCCCCCACAGGTACCCCAGATCATAACACTGCCCCCACAGGCACCCCAGATCACAACACTGCCCCCACAGGTACCCCAGATCATAACACTGCCCCCACAGGCACCCCAGATCATAACACTGTCCCTACAGGCACCCTAGATCATAACACTGCCCCCACAGGTACCCCAGATCACAACACTGCTCCCAAAGACACCTCAAATTATAACACTGCCCCCACAGGTACCCCAGATCACAACACTGCTCCTACAGGCACCCCAGATCTTAACACTGCCCCCACAGGCACCCCAGATCATAGCGCAAGGAGCGTGACTGAGGCATGAGGAAGTTAACTGCTCATATTTCTTTCCTTTCTACAGAATAGCAAGAACTATCAACCTGCTGAGGAATCTTAAAAATTCTAACATACAACTTTGTGCTTAGAAAGTCAACACCATAGTTTTTTATTGTTTGTCTTTTTAAAGCATTCTTGTGCAAATATATTACAAATGTTCCAGTTACTCTATTTCTCCACCCACCTTTACTGATTTGTTTGCCACAATTGCATTCAGTGAGAACCTGAATATGTGAAACCTGAATTCTCAATATGTGAAGAAGGATCTAAGCTTCACTATGAAAGATGATTAGTAGGGATCAAAGGAAGATGCATCAGAGGTATTTCTATTTTGTGATCCTGATTGGAATCATCTCTGGAGGGGTAAGTTCATAGTTTGGCTAGTGGAAGAAGTTGGCACATGGTTAGTGGAAGAGGTTGAGTGATGGCTGGTGGAAGAGGTTGTCACATGGCTAGTGGAGGAAGTTGGCACATGGTTGGTGGAAGAGGTCGGCTGATGGCTGGAGAAGGAGGTCGGGGGATGGCTGGTGGAAGAAGTTGGCACATGGTTGGTGGAAGAGGTTGGCTGATGGCTGGTGAAGGAGGTCGGGTGATGGCTGTGGAAGAAGTTGGCACATGGTTGGTGGAAGAGGTTGGCTGATGGCTGGTGAAGGAGGTTGGGTGATGGCTGGTGGAAGATGTTGGCACATTTTTTTTATTGCAGGTGTTTCACGGATGTATCACAAAACCCTTTGATACATCAAATATTCATTACCCCCTCTTCCTCTGCCTATGTTGCATAACATTTCTGCCTGCATGCCTTCTGCACTGAACATAGCCTTTTTGTGGATTTTTTTTTTTGCCTGACAATTCACTTCTTTGGTTCTGTTGACTATCATCTTGGCAGCAGTTGGCACTGAATGACACTTTAGGGTTGATTTGTTAAAGGGGGAAAGGGGCAAATGTTTTCAGCACAGCATTGACATAGTTAAAAATCAAAAAAATTTACAATTAAAATGTGTCAAGTTGCAAAGTATTAATTACAAAGTATTATTAACTGATCCTGTCTTTTTGTTTTGTTTCACAGGAGAGCTCTTGTGTTGGTAAGTTTTTGAGTTTTAAGTGTCTTTAATATTACTCCTGTTGTCTGCTGCTTAGGGCTAATTCATACTGGCGGGGAGGTTGCAGTGTGTTTACCACTTTCTCATGCAGCATTTCTTTCGTTTTGAGGCAGCACTGCCAGGCAAGGTGCCAGCTGCAGAGAACTTTGTTAATTGTGCATTAAAGAGTCCTGCCCCAGGCTATGTTCATGCTAGCTGTGAGGTTGCGGTGTGTTTATTGCTTTCCTACGCCAGGGAATCACTGCCTCTGGGGAGACACTACATGTAGCTTCCTCCACAGAGAATGAATAGGACAGCGAGTGGAGACTACTATTGCCTAATGCCCCCAGCTGTGAAATGTACGGCAGTGCAAGTTGGATTGCTCCATCCCAAGGCAGATCTGAACCTACCCCTACAGTCCTGCCTTTAGGCTCCTTACAGTTGGATGCATTTATCTCATCTTTGGGCCTGAAGCTCCCCAAGGCTGGAGAGGATACACTTTCATTAGTGAAGTTGGGGGATCTATCAAACCTGTAATGCTAGCAAATGTTTTGAATCCTGGACTAGATCTAGTTTGATAGATCACCCATCTTTACTAAGTGTTTTCCCTCCAGATTTGGAGAGCTTTAATAAACCAGGTTGTTTGACTGAGCCAAGTCATTTGGTTGAGGTATATTGTTCCATCTAGCATTTGTTGGCCTAGGGACATAATGCAAAGGGAAACAAGCGAAAAATACAAAATACATGGAGCACTTTACTAATTTGGTCCAAACAAAGCTCTGATTGGCTGGTTTATCCAAATGTATATTCAGAACTATGTCCAAATGTTGAGTTTGCTTATCTTTACCAATCACTTTGGATATTTGATAATACTTATTCTCAGGACCATATCTCAGGATTTTATTAGTGATTAACTTAATCACGTCTACTCCTCACATGCCCTTTAGTTCAATGTAACAAAACATTCTGTTTCTTTCTTAGATCCATTACCTGCCACCAACCTCATTGTGAGTAATCAAAACTTGGACAATGAACTTTTTGTCACATGGTCGGAGTCAGTGGGACCTGTGGACTATTATAATGTCATTCTAATAGGAGATGTCAATGACACAAAACAGACTATTGGTAATCAGGTGACTCTTACAGAACTGCTACCTGGCAGAGAATATGCCGTCACTGTACAGACAGTTAATGGAAACTGCAGCAGTACGGCACCTCCAGTGACAGAGGCCACATGTAAGTATTAACAAACAATAACAAATCTCAGATAAATCCAGGTATTTGCCTTTGATCCCGTGTTTTCATCCAGTTGTTTATCCAGTGAATGTTAGCAGCTGTCCCTGAGTTTCCACAATCCCAAATATAGGGCAAAATTCCAAATTTTGACATATGCTTGACATTTAAATTTAAATGTCCCTGGCTGGTTAAACCGACTAGACATATGGCTTAGTTATATATACCACTGGATATAAATTATTTACGTTTGTGGAAAATTTCCATTTCTTTCATCCAGCATGTTAGCTTCAGGTTCAAAGGTGTCCAATGTACACATCCAGGAAGAATAATAATCCATTCCATTAATGCTTTACACTGTTAATTAACCTCTTTCACCCAGTAACACCATTTGTTTGGTTAAAAAAAAATGGTATGATTTTGTTTTGCAGCCCCATCTCCACCAGGACCCTTAGTCTATTGTTATACTGGAATGGACAGTATTTCCATTGCTTGGGAAGTGCCAGTGAACATGGCGGCTGTGCCAAAGCAGTTTAGTATTACCGTAGAGAATCAGTGCACTTTGGATACTTGGAATGTGTTGAGTGATGTACCAGCTATCAACCTCACTGGCTTGCCCAATGGATGTGATTATGTATTTACTGTTGTGACAGTGGGAGTCCGGCAATATAGGAGCTTGTTTCTGACGGATACTGTCCATTTAGCTTCTGTTACTGATGCCTTCATGGATGCTCAATATATTGATTTCAAAAGCCTTATTGATTCCACCATATCTGATGCTTCTATCACTAGTTCTTTCTCTTCCCTTGATACCTCTACTACTAGTGCCCCCCCTTTTGCTGATGAATCTACCACCAGTCCCCTCACTTCCACTGATGTATCTCCTACTAGTTCCCTCCCTTCTCCTAATAAGTCCACCACCAGTTCCCTCCATCCTTCAGATGTTCCTACCACTTCATCACCCTCTCCTACTGATACTACCAGCATTACATCCATTTATACTACTACTACGCCGTCCTTCCAGACAACCACCTTTTCCGCTACTGATACTGCGCCTATTGTTTATTATGATAACCCTGTTGGTGCCACCATGTCTGATCTTCTTACGAATACCCCTCTTGTAACCACTATTTCCACTGAATCTGTTTCTTTTTCGTACATGCCCAGTGATACCCCCATAAATGGTGATACCACAATTATTTCCACAACCACAACTATTACAACCACTCCACCTATTCTCACTACTTTCACCAATACCCCACCCATTCCCGTTGCTCCTACCACTACCATTCCTTTGCCCAGTGAACTTACCACCCTTCTGCCCATTCATACAACCAGATTTTTAACAGAGGACTTTAAATCTACCACGACTCTTCTCAATACCGATTTTCCTACTACTTCTACAGCACCCAGTCCCAACATTCCTACCACAGAATCTCAAATAACTGATTTATTTACTCCTTACGTTGATACCACTACTTCTCCGACTACATATGCTTCACCCACTACTTCTCCTGCTGCCTACACTCCCAAAACTACTCGCCTTCCCATAGTTCCTACCACAACTAGTTTCCCCAATGTTACTACCAAGTCTCCCCTTTCCAATGTTCTTACCACTACCCCCAGTTCTTCCTACGTATTTACCACTACTTTATCTACAAGTTATTATACCTCAACCTCTTCTTCCACCACTGCCAAGGCTACCGTTGCATCTACTTCTAAGGAATCCTCCACCATGCCAGGTGAGCAACAATTACCAACTAACAGTGAATTTACATTGAACTAAATGGTTACCGGTTAGCATTAATTTAAATATTACAGAGAAGACACAGATAGAATATTTTACTTTTACTATTGTGGTTGCTTTCAAACGTTTATCTCATTGTCCATTTAGAACTTTGATTGTTTTTTAAATAATATTGCACTTATCTTAGGATAAATTAGCCATAATAGGCACAATATGTTTATAAGGTGGGACCCTTTGTGGTTGCAACTAAGGACAATAGGGGTTTGAAGAAAAGCCTAAACAGTATCAGCACCATTTTGTTTTTTAAAAGTGATCATTTTAAGCCCCTCTGGCAGTGTGATCGGTGGGTAAGGAAATTTATTATTATTAGATGCGATTTTCAGGTTAGAAATATAGGGAAAGACAAATACTTGACATTTTCATCAACTTTTATTCTGCCCATGTAATGTCAATTTAAAGCTCAGATGTGAATATCAATAAAAAAAACTGTATGTGATCATAGACAATTTATTTACCTTGCTGAGGATACCAAGTGAGGTTATGTAAGGAACTACGAGGATCGAGGTCACTTTCATAAAGAGTTACCCTTATGTTTCCAATTTCTATTTTCAGCCTGATTTAAGTCTTGACCTGTACTGTCACACTGTCTACATGACTAATCTTTTACAAAAGCCTCTCATTGGCTCTTTCTACTGCTATGCCCATAATTTTGTGATTGAAGTCATATAAATCTGTATGCAAACATATGAAATAAAATAATGATAGAATTAATGGTATATAGAGCATTAAAATGTATCTAAAGCCAAAATCTAACATATGGCAGTTTACCAATCATTAGGTGGCTGCTCTAGTTTTCTTGTTTTTAAAGCTTTTTTAATTCTAACTGACTTCTTTAGATTTTAGCATTCATTGAGCTGTGTGTATGAAGGAACCGCATTGTCTTTTAGGGCTGGAAGGGTTATAGGATTATAGAACACCTATCCTTCTCCCCATAAGGGGATGTGATATGTAGTCCAGGGCTTAAAACCATTCTAATAGTAAAGCCAGAGTGTGCTGGAAGTTACAAATGCAATAAAGCTCGGATACAATCAATTAGAATTTATTAGCAATTATCAAATAGATATAACAAAACCCTTTTATTGATAGTTTTACTAGACCAAATGGAAGCAAATGAGAGAAGCCTATTGTTAGGACAATTACAAGACACTAATGGAGTGACTGGCCACAGCAGCATAATGGCGGTGTTATAAGAAGCAAAGTAATTTGACTAATCCATGATCCTATCCCATCATGCAAGTTATCTCTATGGTCCTTTCAATTGCTTTATTGCCTAAACTTGTGATGTGATTTTGTATATTAATAAATTGTGTGTTCTCTCTAGGATCTGTATCAACAACCGCCCCCATTGTTGTCAGCAGCCAAGAGATTACGGACCAGCTTGTTGTCACTTGGATTCCAGTTCCGGGACATGTGGACTATTATAATGTTTCCCTAGGAAAGAATACATTTAGACAAGTAAATGCCAATATTACCACAGTGACTTTTACAGGACTGTCACCAGGAACAGAATACGAAGTCATTGTACGAGCAGTTAGTGGGAATATTATTAGCACAATCGCCGTTGTGACGGAGGCCACCTGTGAGTTTATATTTCTTACAGAGGATCATTGGGGCTAAGGGTAATATTTGTGCATATATTTAGGAATGGCTTGGAGGGACTTCAAAATAAACCATCATCAAGTTCTGTACTAGGTACAGGCACTGTGGAGCAAATCATCCTCAAGTTTACAGTAGAAACCACTGAAGTTGACAAAGTTGGTGTTAGCCCTCCCTGCTCTCCCCATCAAGCAGTGACTAAGGAGCTCAGGTGCCTTTTAAAGCAGCTGAGCAGCTTGGCACCCCCATGTTCAGCTTTGGTCTTTCTGCTTCCTGCTTCCCATCAGTGACTTAACTGGTGATAGAGCCAATGGTATGGTGGTCACTTCTTCTCTTTGCTCAGGACATACCCGCATCATTTCCAGCAATTAATCTGGCAATGATTTGGTGCCCCTGATGGTGGAAACAGGCACTGCGAGAGGCTGTCACTCAGCTTGCTTTGACCTCCCCATATATGCACCTTGACCCCTAATTGGAATTTGCACATAAGATCCATAAGATCAAGTATTCAGATCCCCGCCATTCCTGTATGACCCTTTACTGGACTTTTCAGCCCATTAAGCTTTTCCTCCAGGTTCCCTGGTTGTCTGTCACTCCTTGCCCTTACCAGGGTCCATCCCTTGCACACTTAAGACCTGTAGACCACTAAATACTGGGATGGCACACCAGGTTGAGCAGCGGCTTGTCTCTAGTGGAAGTCTATGAAGACAGATTGCGGTTTTGGGGGTTTGGAGCTTAGGTGAAGCTTTCACACTTAACCAGGGACCCAACACATTGGACAATTTCTGCAATTAATTTGAAGATGAATTGCGCCACAATCTCTTCAGCTATATATACCAGTGAGGACTTGTTTTAAAGCTTGTTAATAATAAATAATGTATTGAATATTCATATAATAAAAACTGGAAGTCGAGGCTTCGGGTTCAGAGTTTGAAAATTAAATATTGCCTTTTTTACAGATCCATCTCCTCCCGGACACTTAATCAGTCCATACGATAAATCGGACGTGGTTTATCTTGTTTGGGAAGAACCAGCGGGCATGAAGAATGTAAAGAAGTCATTTAATATTACATTCTCAAGAGTCAGCACCAGGAGTTTGATGACCAACCATATAGTAAACAACACATCGGCTGTTTACGTTCATGGCCTGGCTCCTGGCAATTACAGCTTTACCATTGTAACTGTTGGTGCACGCCAATACACAAGCTTACCCATGACCACGTATGTAGATGTACAAAGCAACACAAGTAAGTAATACACTGGTGGCAGAACCTGTTCAGTACCATAGTTATACCACCTTTATGTCCCACATATAATTTCTGTAAAGTCCTCCAATCATTGCAGATAACAGGGGCTATGGACATAAAGTTTTCAAAGCCAGGGAAATTTGCATAGATCATTTACAATATTAAGAACAAAAATATGATCCCCCCCACACACACTAGGCAGTATAACTGATCTTAATGTACCAGCTTGGATCAATTAGCCATTGGGATTATTCAGAATTTTTTACCTACAGGCTTGAATTTTCTTTTATTTTCTTTTATACATTCTCAGCAACTTTAAACTGCAATCAAATCTCAAATTTTTTGTTGGAACATTTTCCATCTGGTTATAGTGAACCGTATTAGGGGAAAACTAAATCAAAATTTAAAAAGTTGTTTTTTGTTACACCTGTCAACAATATTAAGGCTGCAGCAGTCTGCTGCAAGCTCAGCCTCGGTACCAACCACTCCTAATAAAGTGAATGGGGGCCAATAGGAATGGGAACCAATTTGTGGGACCAATGGCAGAAGGAGAAATGGTTCCAGAAACTGACAAGTTACTTTTGGCTGTGCGGTTGCATTTGGATAAACTGCACTTTGGCCACAATTGTAGGCAAAGCCACATGCAAATGTGTAATCTGTGGTGCAGTTTGCCTCTTCTCGGTGCACATGGCAGAAGTTTGCTATGTGCATGGAAGCTGCCAACCACATGAGTTTCCACCGCAGGGAAAAAAAGAGACCTTGGTGTTCTGATTGCCAGGGTCCTGTCTGTTCATTTTTATTTTACCAGTCTCCTGAATGTAGGAGAACCATCCTTATATTCCTTAAAATCCTTTATTTTAACAAAGTCTCTGGAACTTTTCTCCCATCTAATGTTCCTGTCTGAAGAGCTCAATAAGCCAGTAATTGCTATGCTGCCCCTGTGTAAAATATAGCTAAAATTATCTTGCAGATAATAGAGAATAAAAAGTAAATATTGTTATACCCAAGGTGTAATATTTGCTAAACCTAATCCATGTATTAGGAAAAAAAAGAACAGCGGGTTTTTGGAGGCAACATTCAGAACAGTGTTTTGTGAAATTGGACTCCTAACTAGACAAGGTCCAACTGTGCTAAACAACAAGTCTTTAAGTGAGTTGATACAGTACAATACACATAAAATGATGCACAATATGGAATCGGGTCTTTGTGTGTTTTTGTCTCTTTTACCCAACGCGTTTCGCCAACTGGCTTCCTCAGGGGATATTTTTTGGAGACCTACATTGTGCTTTAATGTTTTTGGGTAGTTGAGGCGCAGAAACAACTATTATAGGTGAAGGTTTTTGTGCTCTGGCCTTTCTATGATGTTGTAATAGTCACTTGTAAATAGCTATGGCAAAATGAAACAATGTTCCAAAGGGTGTATGGTTCAAACAACAGTTTCATTTTTAGGTGATAAGAGTGCAAGAGGTCCAGGTAATAAGGGCTACATTTGCATCCAAGTAATTAACTTATCAAAGTTTGAATGCGACAGATCTACTAAGTAGCTACCAAAGAGGATGATACCTTGCAGATAATGTATTGAATTGATAACATATAATGTATTGTTAAACTCTATTTACTATTTTATTTACATTTAGATCAAAATTGTGTTGTTGGGCTTTTACAGTTTTATAATAATAATATAAAATAAATATTTATGTTTTTTAAGCCATGCCTATTTCAGATGTCATTATCGGAGCTGTGGTTGGAAGTATCGCTGGTGTTATTGTTCTGATCATTGTGGGAATTATTATTTGGAAGGTTGTAAGGTAAGACTGCAACTCTTATATCCTGGCTGCTTTATTCCAAATTTCAATTTGAAAATTAAGTTTAATTAAATATATATATATATATACTTTCAGTTTCATTTCTTTCTTAATTGCAGGAGAAGAAAAATGGAATCCAGCATCACCAAAACCAAAACACAACCAAAGTAAGTTTGTCTGTGATCTATTATTATGAAGATTGATAATTACAAAAATATTATATTGATTTTTTCTAAAAGACGGTCCCACCATAACTGATATTTTAGTTTGTGGTAGATAATGGAGAGGTAAACCACTTTACAGTTTTCTTCTATTTCTCTTTTAGTTTGCTTTATCCCTGATTTTGCATCCCTGCTTTCCCTATTATGTGCTGAGTTACAGGATCGGGACACCTGCTGTCCCCATTGTGAGGAGTTCCCCCAATCCATGTGCTTAGTTCCTGGACTTTCCCATTTACTTTGCCCAATATGAGTAGTTACCACCATCCATGCGCTGAGTTCCTCGTTCTGTACACCTACTGTGCTCATAAAGAAGGGTTCCCACCAGCTCCGCTGGCTTTCTATTCATACATATAAAGAATGCAACAAGTATTATTGGAACAAACACAGGTGGGCAGGAAAGCTCCCAAATTATGGTGGGAGGGTCTCATTCTTGAAATTTAGGACATGGAGAAAGCCTGAGCATATGCTTAATGTCTAACAAAAATAACACTTCTTGATATTTATACTAAGACTTTTTGACACTTATACTTTATTATATTTTTTTTTTTCCTATTTATTTAATCAGTACTTAAAATACATATAAATAAATATATATATATATATATATATATATATATATATATATATAACTATATATATTCTTTTTTAATCAGGAAAGTGGTGTATATTATTTTCATATATTACATGTGCCCCTCGCAGCCAGCAGGTGGCAACCCAAGCGCTAAGAGTCTTTGGGAGGCGTTGCACTTTCTAACTCCTCCCACTCCTATTGGAAAGTCTAGCATGCAAAGTGCAGTTGGTGTCCTTTTCATAGATATAAACCAATATCAACAAAATATAAAATATTAAATTAGAAAAATGACAAATATATATTTTTTTATTGTTAGTTGGAATAAAGTGCAAAGTGAAGATTTCCAAGCATTGTTTGAAATAAAAGAGAAGAACAAAGACATCAATATGGAGTTTACAGTATGTATTGTTTTTTTATGTACCTTTTCCCTGTCCCATTTTATTTTGGAATTATACATTACTAAATATAACTAAGGAATATTGCAGTTAAAATGAATGCTGATATTCAGACACATATAAAATTCACTATTCACTTTTACAATCCTTTAAAAATATTATTACATTCTGTACAACTATTGTACCGGAATCAGCGCACAATGCCTTTAGAAGATGCTACTGATACAACTTCATCTACTACTCCAATAAATAGTCATAAAATGTCTTTTTGTACAGACAACCCACTTACATAGGCCCGCCCCTGAGGTGCATAGCAAGCAATTTGCATGTTTTACATCATCAACAGTCATATACTTTTTTCTTTTAGACTTTGCAATGCATTGGAGCTTTGTTGTCCAGATCTATTGCTAAGCATCCAGACAACGCATCCAAGAACCATCCAGAGGCTGTTTATCCATGTGAGTAACAATGTACAACACGGTGCATGCCATCTTATATTCTATACACTAAATAGACAGCCCATGAGGAAGTAATTAGCTTAAATGTCCAGATTAAAGTTATTTTTCTTAGTTTTCTATGGAAGCTTCAGTATTGAGATTTACCTTTAATTTCTGTCCTGCAGATAACATTTACCAGACAGAAATTATGGGGAATGCTTCAAAAGAAACAGAGGCCAGGGGCATAATGTTTTCATAGCCACCTGCTTTGATAGTAATTAGTAACACACATTATTCAGAACAAGTTAAAAAAAAAACATTCCATTGGGATTGTTCTAAAATTTTTAAGCTTACCCGATTATTTTTTTATATAATAAATCATAAATAAATCAAATATCTAGCTGGAAGAAAAGAACCAGCTTGTAATGGCCATGACCATTGGGTGCCCAAAACTGGGAACTCATCTACAGGTAGTCCCCGGGTTAAGGACATCCTACATATGGACAACTCCTAGATACAAACGGGCTTCCCTGCTCGCTCGTGTGCAGAATGGAGGCTTGGAGGGGAGCGGTTTGCATGAGTTGCAAAAGAAATATTTTGCTAAACATAGCTCAGACTGAGCTCTTCTTCAAGCTTTTGTAACTCTTTAATGACCAAGACAAACTCTGCAGTTGTTTCTTTTTGCATATCAAAGCACAGCTTGCTCCAGTAGTTAATGAATGTCCAGGCTCCATAAAGTTTTTTTTTTTTTTGCTTTGTTTGTGTTTAGCTCACAGTGAGGATTTTATACAGTAACCTCTCTGCCTAAAATTATGTTGAGACAAACATCTGTCCTAATTGCATTTATTAAAATAATATACCTGTTCCAAAATACATACAAATTCAACTTAAGAACAGACCTACAGTCCCTTTCTTGTATGTAACCCGGGCACTACCTGTAGAAGCGGGTTATATTTACCTTTCTAGAAATATCAGTTTTGGGTAAACTGGCTGATTTTAAAAAAAAGTATCAGGAACTGGAAAATTGGTCAGATCATTCCATAAATACTATTGGATTAGGAAATTCCAAACAGGAATGCCAATTTTTTAATGAGCCATAGTACTCCTGTCATTGACAAGAGTAGTATACTGTATGTGGATTGGAACTCGGATTGCTCGAATTTAAATCCAAGACCAGAATAGTTTTGATCAAAGTTGGAAATTACTCCAATCAGAACTGTCTGACCACCACTAATTAAAATGCTGTCAATTCTTTAGTTTTTTAAAAAAGTAGATTTTTTTAACTTTAATCTTTAATTATAACAATTTAAATGTTCTTGTTTTCCAGATGATAAGTCACTCGTCAAACTGACAAATGCTGAAAATGCTTCCAATGGTTACATCAATGCTAGCTATATTCCTGTGAGTAACATGTTTTAATGTTATTTTATCATAAGATAATCACAAAAATAAATGGATGGAATTGATACGTACTGTATCTAAAGCTATTGTTGTTTTTGGGGGGAGAGTTGGTTGGATTGGCTAAAAAATCATTATTCTTGAAGAACAACTGACCACTGTCACAAGATTGAAAGTTAACAAAATAAATTGTTGTTATTGTAAAGAGTTGTGAGTGGCGCCAAAAGAGAGTGAAATCTTCTTAATATGTCCCTATGATAACTATGAAGGGTATTGTATTATATTTTCCCATTGTTTCCTGAGGGAGAAAATCTCAATGTAACACAGTCAGCCAGAAATAAAGGGCCTGATTTATTAAAGCTCTCCAAGACTGCTAACAAATAGCAAATTACTTTTAGGAAATTCATTCCAGGTTCGCTGGATTACCCAGCTTCACTGTAGAAAGTGTATTTTCTCCAGCCTTGAAGAGCTTTAATAAATCAGGTCCAATGGTGGGAGGTTTAAATATTGCTTAGCCCAGTGTTTCCCAATCAGGGTCCCATGGCACCCTAGAGTTCCTTCCAATGGGAAGTTTGTGTCTCTCACGTCAGTTTAAGTGACATCAATGAACTTTTTGGCTATCTCTAAGGCTGACATTCTTTTCACTGGCCAGCAATGTAAGAGAAATTCTGACCACCATGCTCATATCAGTGGTTGCCTGAAGACTTGAAAGTTATCTCAAAGGTTCCCCTCTGTTAAAAAGGTCAGGAAACACTGGGTTAGTCTATTCAAAACCATCAAAACCAAAAAATAGCCATAGACATACTTCATATTGGACTGTTGTGTAGAGGATTTGTTGCATGCATCCCAGCTGTAGATACTTGGACGGAGTTAGTATTAGAAGAAACTCATTGTTAGTGCTAATTTTAGCATTGGGTAAAGGGTTAGTGCTAGGGTTAAGGTTAGGTAGGGCCCAGAGTAAGTGCTAAGGGTAGCAATGGGGAAAGAGTCAGGGTTAGGACTAGGGCTAGCATTACAGTAGGTACCATGGGGAGTGGTAAGGTGAGCATTGGGGTCAGGATTACTGCTAGGGATAACAATAGGGGAAGGGTCAGGGTTAGTGGAAGAGTTAGCATCAAGCAAAAGGTCAGGGTTAGTGCTAGGGTTAGCATTAGGGAAAGGGTCAGGGTTGGTGCTAGTGCTAGTATTAGGTAAAGAGTCAGGTTGGTGCTAGGGTTAGTATTAGGGAAAGGGTCAGGGTTGGTGCTAGGGTTAGCATTAGGGAAAGGGTCAGGGTTGGTGCTAGGGTTAGCATGAGGGAAAGGGTCAGCGTTGGTGCTAGGGTTAGCATTAGGGAAAGGGTCAGCGTTGGTGCTAGGGTATTAGGACAAGAGACATGGTGAGTGCTAAGGTTATCATTAAGGTCAGGGTTAGTGCTAAGATTAGCATTATAATAGGGATCATGGCGGGTGGCAAAAGGTTATCGTTGAAGGCAGGGTTAGCGTTAAGGAAAGGGTGAGGGTTAGTGCTGGAGTCAGCATTACTATAGGGATCATGATGAGTAATAAGGTTATCACTAAGGTCAGGGTTGGTGCTTGGGTTAGCATTAGGACATGGCTCATCGTGAATGCTAAGGTTAAAATGAAGATAAGGGTAAATGCTAGGAATGGCTCTTTTCACTTGATTCATTCTTAATAAACAGATTGCTAACAGAACAACAGATAAACTGACTTTGTTTTTCTGTTTCAGGGTCAGAGATCTCAGAAGGAATTTATTGCCACCCAGAGTCCTTTACACGAAACGATCAGCGATTTCTGGCATATGATTTGGCAGCAGAACGTAACCACAATTGTCATGCTGTCTAGTCCTGGAACTTATGAGCTGGTACTGAATTTATTTCTGTCTTCCATTACTTCATTATCATTCAAAAAAAAATTTACAAGAACTCCTTCTACTTTCAAACGATGACCATATCATTATTGTGATTCTACAAAAAAGCCAAGATATATTCGGAAGCTAGATTACTTCCACATAATCACAACCTCATAATACCACAATTCATATACTCGTTTAAAACGATCAGGTAGTTATCCACACTCAAATGTAAGACAATCCTTGGGTACTTCAATTACAAATTAAGTGATATCTATTTTTCCTTTTTCCTTCACCGTCATCTCTATTACCCTATTGATTTATTATCATTGGCAGACCTACATTGTACCACTTGTACCACTTCTTTTGATGCTCACATCCATGTATTATGTCTCCTATCCCCTGAGGAAGCCCACTGGGGTGAAACGCGTCGGGGCTGAGACTATAGTTTTCGCATTGAACACCATAGTAACATATAAATAACATGTAAGGTTTGGCCATAAAGGGTTTCCAATGATATGTAAGGACCTCTAATTTTGTACTTATGTTGAAGACAATTCCTTATGGGAAATTACATGTCTTCTCTTGGTTTTGTGTATTATACATGTTCATTTTCTTTGACTTGGTTTTTAATAAAGGATTTTAAAAGATTTTAAATATTTAGTCCGCCACTAAAAGCCATTCTTTCCATTCTCCCTATACATGTTTATGTTTTCAATGGCTTGGCAACTACTACGGAAGTCTATTTTCTCAGGGATATACCTCTTTTCTCCATTCTCAATCTTACAGGGAGTAGGAAGCCTGCAGAAGTGAGGTTCCTAATTTTCTCATTTTAGATAAAATGAGCAACTACCCGTGCAATGAAACCAATGCTGCCTAGAGAGAGGTTAGATTTAAATGAAGTCTTTTAGAACATGTACGGGACCTCCCCGGGTAGTAGTATTATTAGAAGGTTTCCATGTAGGCAGTAGCATGTACTGCAAAATATTCCAGAAGAAGTAAGGTCATTTTGTAGACCATGAATGATGCCAATAATGTTGTTAAGAATTCCATTATGTTTCTTTCTTAGAATAATGATGAGGAGTATTGGCCCTCAATAGAATCCCGACTTTTTGGTAATCTGCTGGTGACATTTGTTAAAGAGAACGACTACAGAGCCTGGACTGTCAGACAATTTACACTGATGGATGTAAGTGGTTGAGCCGTTCAGTTTGTGATCCTTAGTAAGTAGCATGTCAGACCTCCTTAAGGAGACCCTTGTTTCCACCAGACACGGCTGGCAAGGGAAAGGATTTTCTACTCAAGCTGTACTTTTATAAAGAGTATATGACTTACCCACCTTTGGTTTTGATTCACCTAGAATGTATTTGACTACTATAAACTAACATTTCCCAATAATTCACAAGGAGAGGTACCTATGAAGGACCCTAGTTTTAATTTACTATTATGGCCTTTCTACCTTAGAGGTAATTGACCTTAAATTCCAGTGCCTATTTTTGCAACATTTGCACCTTAAAGCTTGGTAGGGATTTCCAGTTGCTGTGATATTACAAAGAAATCACAATCAAGTTTGACTGAGAATTTAACAATTCAACAATCAAGAGGTGACTACATGAATCTAAAGTCCTGGTTCATGCCCCGTTGCGCAAGGGCCCCATGCAGTCCTTTGATATTGTGTGCAGGGATCAGACTAGCCTACAAGAGGACTCGCATAAACATTTGGTGGGCCACCATCATATGCTCCAAAATTAGTTTTTTTGGCTCGCTGGTGGTCCACCATGCAAGGAAAGCTACATATTCTGGTGGATTTTCCTTCTACTTACCCCTCTAAGTCTCCAGACCAACCCTACGTGTGCTGCCCATAAACTCCAACAGTCATGAGTGATTTGTAAGTAAGTAAGTAATTGTACTGATTTCTAACATTCTCTCATTCCACCAATATTACCGCCATTAGCTATGGATTAACCACTTTTTCTGATGTAGCCCTGCATCCAAGGTAAATATGAGAGTGAATATCAAACTTGCAAACCACATTTGGCTTTTGTTGTTTTGAAACAGGTGAAAAAGAAAAAATATTTCACAGTACAACAGTTCCACTTCAAGTCCTGGCAAGTGAGTGATAATAGAGAGGTACGAGAACTCCTCATAGAGTTTGTGAATTGCGTGTTGCAGCACAGAAAGGAATATTCTATTAATCACCCCACACTGGTGCACTGCAGGTAACTAGAAAACATTTCCCAAAAACATTCTTTAGATTCCTCAGAATTATTATTGTATAGGGTAAACTTTAGCTGTGACAAGAAAATGCTGACATACCTATGTAATGTCAAATAGAATTATGTTGTTGTCTAATAAGTGATGGATGTTTTTTGGGTCAGCCAATGTTTCTCACTATACTGTATGGGAGAAAGTTTTTAAATATTTGGTTATCAGCCCTCGATGAGCTTGTTAGATATCCGATTCAAGAACCATATTATTATAGGGTTGTCTTCAACTTATACAACGATAACATCATCCAATCTTCTGGGAAGTCTTTCGCCTAAATTCGATTGTAGCAATCTGTGCCCATTTGGCAAAAGAACATTTACGAGGTCAGTTACTGATGTTCAATAGGAAGTTTGGCATTCCACTAATTACAGTGGGTTGATAATGGGGCTCAGTTCCTCTAAACTCTTTAAAACCTATTGAAATGGCTTTGAGCAACTTAACAATTTAAGTGATGACTACATAATTTTGGCCATATAATAAAGATATATATACAGATTGGGCCTGATTTATAAAAGTTCCCCAAGACTGGAGTAATAGACCATGGGGGAACCTAGGAGATGCAGCAAACCTGGTTCAGATACTCGACAGCCATCTTGACTTGACTAGTTATGATCCTAGTTATGATCCTTGAAATTAAATTTCATATACTCAATAATTGGTTTGGCAACCTAGGCAATAGCCTCTAAATTGAACTTTAGGGGGATCCACTTGATATGGCTACAATTCTTGCTTGCTTTATGACTACACCGGAGGAACCCCCTGTAGTATTCCCATCTTGTCCAGTTCCAGGGCTAGTGACCCATATGTGGCACCAGTGGGGCTATTTCCACATTTCTAAAGCTCCATAATTCATCACACAAGTTCTTGGCAGACATCTAAACACCGGTGAAATCACATAAAGTGTTCTAGAAATATTTGATGTTTAAAACCCTTTTTGCCAAATATTAAAAAGAACATTGCTATAGGATCTCATTGGACCAATGTCATCTCCTGAATGCTAGTGTTGCAATATTTTTATTAATGTGAATGTCCACATTTTGCATAATTCTATAGATTAGTTTTTATTTAGATTTATAATTATTATTATTATTATTAATAATAATAATAATAATAATAATAATATTTATTAGTAAAAATCAGGGCGATATAGGACAAGTCAGCTAAAACTCCACAAATAAAATCTATATATCAAACCAAAAGTTAAGACAATTATTAGTAAATGTGTGTTTATTATATGTATTTTTTTTACTTTTAAGAACTGGAGGCAGCCAATGTGGAATTTTCATCGCCCTCAACCACATTATTTCACAGTTAGAAAGCAGTAATTCTGTAGATGTGTACAGGACAGTTTATGACTTACAGCTCCATCGGCCCTCCATGATACAGTCCAAGGTGAGATTAATTTGTTTTATCAATTCCATAATATTATTGATCGTTATAGAACAGTAATTTATATTTTTGGATTCAATAGATAGTTATTTTTTTTTTTAGAAGGGTGATACAAACATTTCTAGTACAAATAAAACTTACTCCGACCCTTACATTTTCAACACAGTTCTTGTGCATAGATACATTAACTTTCAGCCGTATTGTATCCACCTGATGAACTGCTCCTTTTAAGCTAAAGTGATAAATATTTCTTATTATAAAAAAATGGGGGGTATCAGGAAATAGGGGTTGATGGGGAAATATCATCCAAGGGAAAATAAGGGGAGCATGGGGGAGGGGTTTGGCTCTTTTGATACAGGCTTAAGGAGGGTTAGATCCGCTTGCTGTTTAAAGGTGTTGTATACAGGTAGTCCCCGGGTTAAGGACATGCAACATATGGACGACTCCTAGATACGAACGGGGCTTATTGGGAGAGGGAGAGTTTGCATGACTTGCAGAAGAAATCTTTTGCTAAGCACAGCTGAGGTTGTGGGTGATCTTAGGAGCTGAGCTGATCTGTAACATCTTGTAACTCTTAATGATCAAGACAAATTCTATAGTTGTTTCTTTTTGCATATCAAAGCACAGCTTGCTCCAGAAGTTAATGAATGTCTAGGCTCCATAATGTTTTTGTTTTGCTTTGTTTGTGATTACATTACAGAGAGGATTTTATACAGTAACTGACACCATGCTGCCTAATAATATGTTGAGACAAACATCTGTCCTATTTGCATTTATTAAAATATTGTACCTGTTCCGACTTACATACAAATTCAACTTAAGAACAAACCTTTAGTCACTATCTCATATGTAACCTGGGGACTATCTGTACATATTAACTAAAGGCTCGATATCAAGGTTGGGGATATATGTGTAAATCACAGTGATTTATGTTTTTATAGCAGAACTAAACTTTAAATACTCACCTGTCTCTGCTCTGCTGCCATCTTCCCCCTTCTCTTCCTGGAAATGATCTTTGGCCACCTTGGCTGGGACAATGTAACTTCTGCACAGACGCACAGCAGCTCATTCCTGGCTTTGTAAATGAGATAAACGTGTGCTGACGTCAACCATCCAATAATATACAAAGAAAAATTATTTTTTCTAGATTTCCTTGCATGTGATTGGGTATTGTTTGCAAAGTTAACTTTCCTCACATTCACTAAGCTAAGTAAATTAGAAGGACATAATTCACTGTAGTAAGGGAACAGCCTTTAGTAAATCACCTCCACTGTTCATTGTTTTAATAAATATCTCCCATATGCTTTGCTTCCTTCCAGGATGAATATATATTCCTTCACTATTGCACGCTAGATATAATCAGAGCAAGGAACCAAGAAAATGGAGAAAGCTACTACCAAAACATACCTGAAGCGGATTATGAAAGAGTCATCGAACCTTCCCCATCGACAGCTCTAGATGATCAACATATATATTATTCCACCACTGACATCAACTGACTGTAAATTGGACCGGTCTGGGTCCCTTTATCTTTGCCACATTGTCTGAAAGGAAGAAGAATCCTCATTCAGAACTGTGAATGTATATATTGATTAATAAAATATTAACACAATGTAACAACCTATTTATTCATAATGTATATGGTGATGTTAGAAGTCATTGGGAACTTCAATGATCAAGGCAGCAGACCACACTTGAAAATAATGTCTGATATTCCTATGTGATTCTATGATGTTATGTCATGGATGTGGCAGTTTTTATAAATGTTGGGTTTATTTTGAGGTAAGATACAACAGGGACATTCAAATAAAATTAAAGAGTATAGTATTTAATTTTATAAGGACAGATAGGTGCAACAGTGCAATAATGGAAATCAGTTGCTGTCCCAAGTGCTCCCACCCATTCCGAGCTGATGGCTTGGCAGCTGATATTCTGTATTCCGTCCTTCGAATTTCTGTATTGAGGGTTGATATTAACTATGTTATTTTATTACAATTATATTAATAAATGTTACATTATTTTTTTTTTGCTGAATTAAAACGTAATATAATGAGGTGTCAGAGCTACATTGGTGGTAAAATTATTAAAGGGCACCACCTTGTCCTCGACCCCTTTTATGTAGATGTTGTCTATATTCCTGGAAACCATTAAAACATTCTCTGATCCTGAAATCTATTCAAGAATAGGAAAAGTGAAAGGATGGATCAGTGCAGGGAATAGTCAGTAAGGGGTGCAATAGATAAGATGTCCTAAACCAGATAGCGCTTCATCTAGGATTTGTACAAGAAGGATAATGACGAAAGAATCTGTGGATTTAAGATATCTCCATGATGGAAGACTTTTCAACAGATTGTGGAACCGCATACAACATGGAACTCACACCTAATAGTACACTTCACCATCTGTAAACATTTTCAGGTCAGATGGTACAGAGATATCTGAATCTCAGGGAAACTATACATGGTTTTCTAATATTTAATGTCAGTTGTTTTGCTTTATAAATTTTAAAGGATTTTAAACAAATGTTCAATATAATTTTATTAAAAAAATATTTATTTTACGAAAATAGTATAATGTGTTGTATATTATATACTTGAAATTGGTGCACTCTGTGTACAGTGCATTACAGTACCACATAATGTAGGTATGTCCAATGTCCGGCCCAGGGCCAATTGCGGCTCGTGTTTAGATTTCCACTGGCCACAGCCTCTGTCATAAAATCAATAATATGCGGCCCGCCAGCACTGTTGACAACAGTATATAATACATCTAATATGCAAAAAAACAATTTTTTATTTCTACTACTCAGCAGGCATAATCGGCAGGACGGGAGTCCCCATGTGTGCACAGGTAATCCCCTACAACAATATAGTGGGTGTGTGTGATGCGCGACCCTCACAGACCACGCCTCCTCTGATTCCAAGAACGTTTCCTGTATGGAGCCCACACTGACACCTTACTCCGTGCACAGAGAATCGCTCACGCCACCCTGGTGAGAGTGTGCTGTGCGCGACCCGCGCACTTTCACCCCACCAAATCTGGCCCTCTTTGCAAAAAGTTTGGACACCCCTGACATATTGCAGCTTTTCTTCTCTGTACATGGCATTTGTCAAAGTAGGCTTTTTATACTTTATGAATCCATACCGAATCTATGTTATGGATACTTCCTACTATATATGATACAGTATATACTCAATAAACACAATACAATACAATAAACTTACCTGCTCATCATACTTTTTTAGGTACACTTACTTCCCTTTGCCCTGGTACCAGTTTCACTATCCTGTTCTGGGCTCAAGTCTCCCCTCCTCCATTGGCCAGGCAGAAATGACGTAACTTTAGAGTAAGAAGTTAATAAATTCTTTGCAAATGGGGCAATGCTATGAAAATGCAATGGAATGATAACCTAGCATCGTACACCAAGCTATGCAGGCAGCTCAGTATCATATCCCATCAATCAGAGGTGCTAAAAACAGAACATTTGCAAATTCAGTCAGATCGTCAATCCAACTGGCTTTGGAACGTTGGAATTGGTAATTTTTTAATGCGCTGTACTATACCTGTCAATGACAGCTATAGTGTGGCTCAGCCAATCACACCAATGGATGATGATACCTGTCAAGGACAGCTATAGTACAGCTCAGCCAATCACACTGCTAGATAGAGACAGGTGTCATTGACAGCTATTGTATGGCTCAGCCAACTTCACCTCTGGATAATGATACCTGTCAATGACAGCTATAGTGTGGCTCAGCCAATCACACCAATAGATGATGATACCTGTCAATGACAGCTATGGTATAGCTCAGCCAATCACACTGCTAGATAGGGACAGCTGTCAATGACAGCTATCCTATGGCTCAGTCAATCAAACCGCTGGATGATAATACTTAATAATGACAGCTATACTATGGCCGAGCCAATCACACCTCTAGATGATGATACCTGTCAATGAAAGCTACATCCAATCAGGAATTCACAGAGAATGACAGCCTCATTGTCCAGCGGTGTGATTGGCTGAGCTTTTCTATACATTTCAATGTCAAGTATAATACAGTGTAATATGTCTGATATCGGATTGCTCAGATTCCGGGTTCTAATCCGAGGATGGTAAAGCTGTGATCAGATTCAGAAATATTCGACCACCACCAGTTGTGATATCCAGCAGTGGTTCATGTAAACAAACATTTCCAGTAATTACATGTAAGGCTGTATATTAACAAGGTATGAGGAAGTTTTACATTTTATTTACTGTTCAGCAAACATGTAAAGTAAATGAAACTTTATATGTAAACTTTATTTATATAAACTTTACTTTATATAAATGTAACCCCCTTGCTTGTATGCTTCAAAAACACAAAGTTTAAAATCCATCTCTGAACAATCAGTGTCCTTTGCTTGAATTCAATGGCTATAAATCTTTGATTTTTCCAAAAAAGTTCTAAAAAGTTCAATTTAAATGCAATATTTCTTCTTTTCAGTAACCAAATGTGCATATTCTATTCTCTTTTCCACAAGTGTCTTATTAGCTGTGATTCTCCTTCTGTTATATTGTTATAAGAAGAATGTGAAAGTGGACATGGACATTCACAAAATTTGGACATTTTTGTAAATTCATTTGCATAGAGGTGACCGAAAGTAAGAGCATTCTAGCTGTCTTCTGCTAAATGAACCAGTTTTTCAAGATTTTCTCTGAAGGTTTCATTTACTTTACATGTTTGCTGAACAGTAAATAAAATGTAAAACTTCCTCATACCTTGTTAATATACAGCCTTACATGTAATTACTGGAAATGTTTGTTTACATGAACCACTGCTGGATATCACAACTGGTGGTGGTCGAATATTTCTGAATCTGATCACAGCTTTACCATCCTCGGATTAGAACCCGGAATCTGAGCAATCCGATATCAGACATATTACACTGTATTATACTTGACTCAGCGGGGGTCAGGTTGTGTCTCTGGACAGGCTTAGACCTGCGATGGGGCGAGTTCTGGCATCCTGACGTCACGCTGAGGGAAAGTTTCTTCCCCTTTAAGAGACACATGACTCCCCGCGCATGCGTGGTCTGGAGTCTGTGAGATTAGTGGTCCGCCAGCTCCAAAAGGTTGGGAACCACTGATTCAGGGTATTCACTAATAAAAATTCATTTATTACATAAATATAAGACCCAGATATTTAGGACTTAAATTTGGAGTATATACGGTACTCTTTGTAAAGTTTAACAGTTCCTGCCCAGTTAAGTTTAACCCCCCTACCGGTAATCCCAAGTGTGACTCTCGGGGTCGCTTTAAGCTAAGAAAAAACCCCACTTACCTTGCTCCGTTGTCATCCCACGTCGTCCTGCTGGTCCCCGCGGGTTCCCGCAGGTCTTGGGGACACATCTTCTCCCTCCGATCTCCAAGCGCAAGGGTTTACCGTGATGTCAGTGTGGGCGCCGGTTTGTGCGGGAGGAGTGGCGGGAAATTCAAATTATTTTGTATTGGATTCAGTACAAAATAGCTGTATTGAATCCAATACAAAGAAATCTTCATATAATATATATATAATTATATTATATATATTAAATATGCTACTGTACAGTTCTCTTACATTTTTAACTTCCACAATGACGATACAAGATATATATTTATACAATACAACTCTAACATTCCACCATGGATAAAAAGTCACCAATGTGGATAGAAAAAACTTGATATTCTGCAGAGAGGTTCCATCAATTATAATGGATAGGAAGAATGTGCATTGCCTGGCCTCAAAAAGTCCCACAATCTAATATTTTATTATTCTGCCTTTAGCTTACAATATGGCAAACATTCGCACTGGTATCATTTCCATAACCCTATGCAATGCCACACATTTTTTTAACATTCAAGTTTTATTCATCTTTTTGTCAAGATCTTGTATTGATGATAGGAGAGTAAAAGGCCTGGCCAAAGTCTTATCTAGGATCCTAAAGATTTTCAATGGGGTTTAGGTCTGGGCTCTGTGGTGGCCAATCCATGTGTGACAATGATGTCTCATACTCCCTGAACCACTCAATCTATCTCAATTGTTCCCCAATGAATCCTGGCATTGTAATCTTGGAATATGCCGGTGCCATTGGGGAAGACGAAAATCTATTGATAGAAAAACTAAATCTATTTATGGCCATTCAGCATATTCAGGTAATCAGTCGACCTCATTATTTTGGGCATCCCAGGCCTATTCACAAGCACCCCAGATCATAACACTGCCCCCTATAGGCACTCCAGATCATACCACTGCCCACACAGGCACCCCAGATCATAACACTGCCCCTACAGGAACCCCAGATCATAACACTGCCCCACAGGCACTTCAGATCATAACACTGCCCCCACAGGCACCCCAGATCATAAAACTGCCCCCACAGGCATCCCAGATCGTAACACTGCCTCCTATAGGCAGTCCAGATCATAACTCTGCGCCCACAGGCACCCCAGATCCTAACACTGCCCCCACAGGCACCCCAGATCATAACACTGCCCCCACAGGCACCCCAGATCATAACACTGATAACACTGCCCCCACAGGCACCCCAGATCATAACACTGACCCCACAGGCACCCCAGATCATCACACTGCCCCCACAGGCACTCCAGATCATCACACTGCCCCCACAGGCACCCCAGATCATAACACTGCCCACACAGGAACCCCAGATCATAACACTGCCCCCCACAGGCACTTTAGATCATAACACTGCCCCCACAGGCACTCCAAATCATAAAACTGCCCCCACAGGCACCCCAGATCATAACACTGCCCCACAGGCACCCCAGGTCATAAAACTTCCCCCACAGGCACCCCAGATCATAACACTGTCCCCTATATGCACTCCAGATCATAACATTGTCCCCACAGTCACCCCAGATCATAGCACTACCTACAGGCTTAGGAATGTTTTTTGGACAGGCAGTGTATTTATTAAGGTTGTTACTCGTCCTAATTGTCAAAGAGAAACAAAATTATTGACAGTTTCATGGAACGTTGTTTTGTATGAGGGACAATAGTGCAACATAGCAGGCTTCAGTTCATAAATGAATGCAGCTAAATGAGTATATAAAGTATAGTGTTACATTTTCTATATAGTGTCTTTCTTTTTTGTATATAGGACTAAAATATTTTTTGTTTTAATGTTTTGTTTCTTTGTTTTCATATGAAATATTGCATATGAATAATCACACCCAGTAGATGGTGCTGTAGGCTTCTTTTTTACATGTTTTTTTCTGTTTACAAAACCCCCCCAATTGTGTACAAACTTCTTGGGTTTTGTTCAGAGCTGCTTCTGAAAAACGTGTTTTTGTTATACAGCCTGAAAAACAAGACTTTTGTAAGTGTTTGCAGCCTTTAAAATGTGTACAAAAGCCTGAAAAACAGAAGTCTGAACATGCCCTTAAGCTTCATGTTATACATACAAATTACCTGGGGCAGGGCAGTAATTGCCCCCCTACCTGAGAACTCTCACCTCTGAAACTCCAAGGTAAATGGGATTAGGACAGAGAAGGTGTCACCTCCAATGTTTCCAAAATATATGAGGAACCACAATAAGTCCCCCAAATTTCATCTGTAACTGTAACATTCCATATGGGTGGACTTAGTTAGCATAATCCATGGAATATTATTCTCAAAACAGACCCCATGTTACAAGAGGGTAACCATTCATGAATATTCAACATGTTGGCCCTGTTTGGGTTTACATTGGATTCAAGTTTGGGTGTCTTCGGCCCTCACATGGGGCTCAGCTTGTATAAGTACTATCTGTAGAGCAAAAACATTTTAGTGTTTCCATCATCTGTTTTATAGAACCTTATAAGCCCCCCATTGTATCTATAGATGGGGCCAAGGTTGTCACCCAAACTGAAGAACAAAGGCCAGCTCTTCCATTGGTGATGAATTGGCCATCACACCTGTGTTGTTTTTGTCTCAGCCTTGTGTAAATATTCAATGAGTTGGGCCATTGCAATGTGAATATAAATGTATGGAGGACTCCCAATGAATGAACAATTCCTTACAAAGAGCCAGACAGATCATTCTATCCTTACAATGAGGGAGCAGAGACTTCAATTTCACAAAAAGATCACTGAATGTAATAAAATGTAAATGTTTTTGGGAAGTGTGGGGTTGACTATACATAAACAACTTTGGGCATGGCAGACTGAACTGATTGTTATCCCCATTGGGAAGCAATGACTTCCCATAAGTGTAAAGATTTTGCCCCTTAAAAAGTGATGAGAATTCCAATCAGAAGTGATCAGTAATTTCTATACATGATAAACGTGATATTTACCAACATATCCAATCCATCCAAAGCGGAACTAAAAAAAACGGCCTCTTATGATTGGTTGGCAGCTAAATGCAATGAAAGTGGTGCTAGAACCGCATTCCACCTCCATCTTCATTCGCTACCAGGCCTTCTTTGGCCATCTGATTGGCTGTGCCAGGATGACGGAATATTTATTCATCCAGTGTATGCATGGGAAGCCAGGGAACACTACACATGTGCAGCTTTACTTTGACTTCATAGCCATTAGACAGCTAAAATGCATTATTGCAGATGGGACATTGCCTGTCCCTTTCTGTAATAATGACCGGTGTGATCATGCAAACTTTAATATTTGCTTCAGATCTGATTGTTTTATCAGTTGACAAATTAAGCTGAAGACAAAATCGGTCTGTGTGTATTAGCCCCAAAGGCCGATTTACACTTTTTGATCAACTATTTGTATTGCAATGCCCAGCAATCAGCAGTCCTTTTATTGGAATACGCTGCAAAATAGAGCGCAACACACATCCATGAGGCATTGGACCAATTGGGAGTGCTCGCTGTGCATTGCTATGGAAGAGAGAACAGCAGGGTGATCCTTGCTCATCCTTCCATCACCATAGAACAGAATTGTGCTGTGCTCGTTCATTCATCTGTTACTGGAAATTATCATGAAAGATCATTTGGAGCGACAATCATCTGATATGGGCACATGTGCTATCTTAGCCCTCAGAATACAAATTATGGTGGTTCCACCTTCCACCAATAACAGAACTCAGGTGCTCACCGCTTAAAATAAAAAAAACTGAAAAAGATAAGTTTATTGATCAATGGAATAATTTTTATATTTTATACCAAAGATTTACAAATTCAGCTTTCCAGTGGATGAAATCACTCAGTTGATGAGTTTGTGTAAAGTTGGGAAGAATGAGAAGTGTGTGTAAGGGCAACAATGGCCACCAGGTGTCGCTGTGCCCAGCCTTCGCTCCCCGTTCATTTGCATTGTAAAGCAGTGACACCAGCTGCAGCCGGATGTTGCTGTGACGAAACTGCGATTTACATGCAAGTAGGTGCCACTTGGTGTCGCTGTGACCCGCCTCCTCTGCTATATTCTTCCCGCCCGTCTAGCCTGCTGTTAGTATTGAGCGCACAGAGACCGGATTCACTCGTTGTAGGATTCACTGAGCAGCCAGCAATGCCGACCGTGGAGGAACTTTACCGCAATTACGGCATCCTAGCCGACGCAAAGGACGATGTGAGCAAGGTAAGACCGAAACCTGGTGGTGCCTGGAGTCTGGGCCTCCACTCATGTGTGTATGGGGACGGCGCTCACCTCTCCCCGGCCTCCATCATTCCTTCTGTGTGAAGATGAAGATGTTTCGGTATGAGCTTATCGGAATTGTTACATTGTTCACATTCTAACACTGATTGCCGCCTATTTGTTACTTTTTGTTATATACAAATGGAAATGTTTTGTTATTTCTGCTGCTGTTTAAACTGAACTGAGTGGCACAAATTGCTCATTGCCCCCAGCAACCTCTGGAGGAACACTGGTGGAGAAACACCAGATTTATACGCCAGGGTTCATCTAGAGGTTGCTGGGGGCTCCTTGAGTAATGAACAATTTGTACCTCTTAAGTTTAGTGCCATCAATGATCTGTAAGGGTGGAATTCTTCCCAATAGGCAGCAATGTAGGAGGAATGTCTTCCCACTTATAGCTGGGGTCCCATAAGACCTAAAAGTGGTTTCACATTTCCCTTACTGTGGCCATATTGCTTATAAAGCACAGTGATTTTTTTATGCATTATGTTATGAATTACGCAGCATGCCATGGAAAGGGAGCCTGATCACCTGCCAATCACGTGACTGGCTGTGTGTAGTAAATATTGCAGTGCTTGCTGGCTCTGTAGAGTCCCCACGGTGTTTGTGGAGGTTCCCTTTCTCCATCTTCATTGACTGTTTTACATTGGTGAGGAAATGTCTATTGCCCACAGCAATCAGATGCCATCTTGCAAGGATTTGATTCCTATAAGTGACATAAGTTTAATTTTCTGTAACCATTTACAGTTAAATCCTGAAAGTTGATATAAATTCTGTACTGACTTCTAACTCTCTTCCTTAGATCCGACGACAAGCTATCAAAGAACTATCACAGTTTGCCACAGGAGAGAACCTTCCACGGGTGGCTGATATACTGACACAACTTCTACAGTCAGGTATTGTATGATTCAGAAATTATATGAAACAAGAAGGAAGAGGTAGATTGCTTTTGGTAACAAAACAGACATTTATTTACTTAATAATTTTTGCATACAACAAATTTGACTATTCATGGTTCCACTATGTTCAGATAAACCAATAATAAATCACTACAGGGAGTATATAGTCTGATCTCTCATATGAATGGTAAGTAGTCAATGATGATAATCCTAACAAGTTTATACTCTGCCAATCCAGTATAAGTCTCGGGATCCCCTGAGGACGCCATTGAGCGAAACGTGTCAGGAAACGGCACAACTTCGAGTAGTTATATTTTATTGTATTCATAGGGTCATTGAGTCTTGTTTCAAATGATTTATTTAGACTTGGCAACTGTAATTTGTGAAATTGAATATCCCTTGGTAACCCCCCCCCCCCCCTTTTTATGGTTATTTGAAATCCAATATTGTGGGCACATATATGTACAGCCTAACTAAATGTAAATAACCTAAGAATTGGGCAATCCTTGCTCCTGTCAGAGCCTTCTCACCCATGCGGTACAGGTTGTGTATTTTTTTTCCCCCAAAGTTTATGATGATATATTTCTTTGCTCTGACTTTGATATGATTTAAATATTTACAACCTTTACCTTCTCTTTTTAGATGACTCTGCCGAGTTCAATTTGGTGAACAATGCCTTGCTGAGCATATTCAAAATTGACGCCAAAGGTAAGATAGTGCTATGTCTGTTTATCCGCCTCTGAATGGAATATATTGCATATTGGTAACTTGTCCTATATAGGAGAAACCAATTTTACAAACCCATGACCGTTATCAGAAAGGCTCAGTCTGAAATTAGTTCTCCACATCCCTTGTATTTTCTGTGTGGTTACAGATTTTCATTTCATTGTTTTTAAACTATCTGATAGCTGATCATAGGATATAAAAAATATTCTTGTATTGTGCAGGAACCCTCGGGGGATTATTCAGCCAGATTCTTCAGGGAGAAGACATTGTGCGTGAGAGAGCCATTAAGTTCCTGTCTAACAAACTGAAAACTGTTCCCGAAGATATAATGACTAAAGACGTGGAAGACTTAATATTTGCAGAATCTAAGAAGGTAATCTATACGCATTAAAAAGTGAAATGCATATGAAATATCATTGAATGCACAGGCTCCCTGTTATCCTATAGTGACGAGTTTAATATGATGCTGCTGTTTATCTGAACCCTCTGAATCCATTTTTGTAATATTCATTTACAGGTGTTGTATGATGTCACCGGTGAAGAATTTGTTCTGTTTATGAAGATACTTTCCTCTCTGAAGACATTACAGACTGTAAGCGGCAGGCAGCAGCTGGTAGATTTAGTGTCTGAACAAGCCGGTCTCCATCAAACGCTCAACCCTGCAGACCCGGACTCTGTGGATCGCCTCCTCCAGTGTATGCGGCAGGCTGTGCCACTTTTTTCTGTAAGTCTTTAGTTTCCATGTCTTTATAGTGGAACATATTACAGCAGATTAATTACTTGGTCTTTTTATCTAATAACTTTTTTATCTTGTCCTTTTATAGAAAAATGTCCACTCCACCAAATTTATGACCTACTTTTGTGAACAAGTGCTCCCTATCCTGAGTTCCCTGACCAGCCCGGCAGAGGGCATTGATGTCCAGTTGGAAGTAAGTGTGCACTTTTGGTTCCTGAAGCCATTCTGTTTAAAGCAAACTGTTATGTGACCTTACTACAGGGCCTAGGTTCTGCTTTTGGCTTAATCAGTGTGTGTTCCATCAGGCTATTCCAATTTTCTTCCATGTTCCTAAATTGAGGGAGAACCTTATGACTGCTAATCAAATGGATGCCTTTCTGGGCTGGTAGCACTGCCTTTGCGACTGAAGTAAAGCAATAAAATTTCTTGACTGAAACTCTATTTTAATTTTTTCAGGTGTTGAAGCTTCTGGCTGAGATGAGCTCATTCTGCGGAGACATGGAGAAACTTGAATCAAATTTAAACAAGCTCTTTGAAAAGCTTTTGGTAAGAATATTGTGTTATTTTAAAAATGTCAATGCCTACAAATAATAAAATCTCCCAAAGTAATTACCAGGAATATGTTGAGAATATCTTGTTGCTGTAGTGGGAAAACGGCATTTATTACTGGGGTACTTATTGTTGTCCTTTGCATTTTCAGGAGTACATGCCTCTTCCTCCAGAGGAAGTAGAAAACGGAGAGAATTCTTCCAACGAGGAGCCGAAGCTTCAGTTTAGCTATGTCGAATGTTTACTGTTTAGTTTCCATCAACTTGGACGCAAACTTCCAGATTTTCTCATCGCTAAAGTAAATGCTGAGAAGCTCAAAGACTTCAAAATCAGGTAAGGCAAATGTTTTGACCACAATAAAAGTATATTGAATGTATTGTGAAAGCGTTATACTTTGTTTTATTCTAAGTAATATATCACTTAATGTTTTCTTCTGATTGTGTTCTCTAGGTTACAGTACTTTGCCAGAGGACTACAAGGATACATTAGACAGCTTCGCCTGGCCCTACAGGGGAAGTCTGGGGATGCCTTAAAAACAGAAGAGGTGAATAGCAGATATTTTTTGTTAAAGAATTAAAGATCATATCAATGTTTTTCTACACAGTGTTGATGCCCTGATTGTAGCCCATACCAGTGTTTTAGACATAATGCCTCATACCAAATAAATGACTTTCTGCTGAGTGTATACAAAGTCCTAAAAAGGACCAATCGTGGTAGCTGTACCTGACAAAAAAAATAGGTCAAAGGACTAATCACCAGTATTGCCTGTGGTCTCTCTGCAGCTGATCTTTTTCTATTATTATATGAAGCCAGCTATTTTGAGGCAGGGATTTGCTTTCTCTCAACTGGGGTTAATCCAAGGACAGATAAGGGAATATTTAAGAGCCCTATAGGAGGCGATCCTCAAAATGTAGCAGCAGAGAAACATCTGGTAAAAATCCTTGCATACTGGTCACTTTCTAACAAGAGGCTATGGGTACTATGAGCGTACAGAGAAATCCAGGGGATCTTCTTTGATTCTACTGCCCAGATACATTTGACATTTCAAAATGTTCCTCGTATAGCAAATCTTCTAACAAATCTGTCTTGCGTTTTCTTACAGAACAAAATCAAAGTGGTAGCATTGAAAATAACCAACAATATAAATGTTTTAATTAAGGTAAGTGGCTGTACGTATATCATTGTTTTTCATATGTTGCTTTTTTTATCATAAAACCTTTTCACATTGAAATAGTCAGCTTGCAGTTCAAGGTTTGTTTTTCAAGGGCATCCCTATTATCCTGGTTTGCTTGCCTTACCTGTGTCCCTTGCAGTTTCCTACACCTCCACAGCTAGTTAGAATAGTGGGAATGTCTAGGTATGGAGAAGCTGGGTGGGTGGATTCTTCCCATGAATCTGATTTGAGTACCAACCAGGCAAACTGTACTTTTAGAACGAGGTCAAAGGGCAGTTTATTTTATTTCTCAGTAAAGGAACTCTCTAAAATATACCGTACATTACTAGTGGAAAAAGATCAGTGTCAGCCTTATTTTGCCCCAAAATGTCTGCATATAACATGGCGGTAAATATAAAGGTGTGAATTCATACTGATTACTAATATTCAAGTGCCTTAACTACTTACTATTATTTTAACACTGCTTCTTGTAATGGTGCTAAAAAAAAGTAAATTATGGCTTTTTATAAAACCAAAAAACTAAGTCATACTCAAAGGTGCATCAGCTTGTCTGAATCTGTACTTCATAATTCTTTCCTAATATGTAATCATGTTTAAATGAAAAAATGTATTTTGTTTTTATTTTAGGATTTGTTCCACAATCCTCCATCCTACAAAAGCACAGTGACGCTGTCCTGGAAGCCAGTACAGAAAACAGATATTGGGTGAGTTTGACCTAAGTGACAGTAGAATGCAGAGGTCCTGATGGCCACAAAACCTCTGCAAGATATTAAACAGACAACTGAATTGTTGCACGTATAAAGAACAAAGTAATTTTAATGCAAGAAACCTGCATTTGTAATAAAAGGTATATCCTGGATATTTATACAGCTAATAATAAATCCCCGTGTATGAAAGCTACACATAACCTGCGCAAAAGTTCTAGTTTTGAGTGTAGGTTGGTCGAAATGAGCTTCCTGATCTGTCTGATGTGTTAAAATTAGTCGGTTGATCTGTGCACTGTAAATGACTTGTATAAATTATATTTTTCAGACAAAAAAGAACAAATGAAGACACTACATCATCATCATCTTCTTCTCCACCAAAAAAGCCTATTATGGGACCAAAACGAGACTCCAGACAGATCTACAACCCACCCAGCGGGAAATACAGCGGGAGCCTTGGAAATTTGTCCTATGGTAAGTCCAGGTGAATTCATGCTCAGAATAGCCCAGCCATATCATTACTTTAAAAATAGAAACTTCAGTCCAGTATCTATGCTAGGTTTATACTGGTAGTGTAACATCTCCAATCTGCCCTTATATTAGTAATAATAGACAAATCTGTGAATGTATAATTTTTATTTTGTGTGGGGATCCTCTGCTCTCTCCAGGGAGCATGGCATAGTTATGTAAATCACAGGTTCACATTCCGGTGTCCTGCCGTAACTATGGAATTGCTTGCCTTGTATGCTGCGTTCTAATAAATTAATTTTCATCTTACAGAACAGAGAGGAGGATTCCGCAGAGGAAGAGGATGGGGCGCTCGTGGGAATCGCAGCCGAGGGAGAATCTACTAGAACAGGAGAGATTGGCATGGAGACACTCGGCTGTCTGCAGGACTACTCGATGCCTCCTTTCACTTGCCAACGGCACGGACTTTTAACATAAACCATTCTTTCTACCTTTGTACGTAATTACCGTTTTCTATCCAGACGTTCTTCAGTCTCATACAGCTACAGTAGTTTCAGCATCGCACACCGGATTCTGAGTCGCTTCCATTATTCATGTAGGGACCTGCTCAAAATGACGCACAAATCCCACCTGAAAATGAAAGCCAGAAGTGTAGCGTTTACATTCATCCTAAAGGAATGTGCAGATAACATTTCACCATAAGTGAAAACAGAAGACTTACAAGCTAAGATGGCACAATGGTGTCAATGATTAAATCCTCAGCTGACAGTCGTGGTTCAGTTTTCATTGCCAAATTACCTTTTCTCTGTTGCTGCATGCGTGCAGGTGATTAAAATACAACGCTTTTGTTCCCTAATTGTTTTTGGGTTCCCAAGTTTCCCTTGGAAATTTGGGCCAAACTTTTTATTCTCTAATTATTTATTATTTTGTAACTCAGTTGTGGCTCCATAGCCATAATTTTTTCTTTTACTTCAGGCCATTTGTTTCTTGACTAAATGTATATCTTTGGCTGACAGATGCAAATATTTTTTGTGAACATAAAGCAAACTTCCCTGTGCTGTTTATAATACAAAAACTGAATAAACAAAGTATTTTGGGGACATTATTCTTTCTTTTCCATCCAGTGAAAGATGTAGTTTGTTACTGTGGGTTTTAAATGTGCCTACAACATGAACATGATTAGGGAACTGTCATAATCTCACCCTTATATATGCACTTCCAGTGATCACTTTTGTTTTTCAGTAAGTTTTTCTGCTTTTTTTCCTGTTTGCAGAGTTCATGTCACTGGGGTGTTAAATTCTCCAGGATTTGGTCACGTTGTCAGTGCTGGCGAAAGCCAAGTGTGCTGCGTGAGCCCAATGGGTCTTAATGCATTTAACATCAGGAGCGTCAGAGTAGGGGTCAGTTAATCCAATATAAATGTGATTTGTAGTTCTGCTCTTTTGACTGCAGCTCTTTTTTTTTAAAGGGCTAATTTAAAAGCTGAGCCAATGCTGATATTTTCTACATTGACTTATTACATAGGAACCACATACATGACTACTTGCATGTCTGTAGTATTTGCAACATAATGACGACTGAGAGGCATTGACCTTTTATTGCCACTTTCAAAATGCTGATTGTGTTAGGTGTATTAAAGGATGCTTTAAGTAAACCCACCCCCCCATCTTGGTAAATTCCTTTTGTCCCCATTCTTAAAATTTTTACTGTGCAAGTAAAAGTCCTGACCAGGCCCTCTTCTCTGAACCTTGCATAGCCCTATTTATGAAGTGTTACTCTGCAGGAGGACTGGAGGGAATCATAAGCATGGTTCATCCATATCTAGATTTACATTTTAGTGTAGGATATTTAATTAACTTAAAATAAGGCTTTAGTTGTAACAAGTCAATTTTCTTTAGAAGGCAAAGCTTCCACAAGAGATAATCGGAAAAGCTGAGTATTTTGCAGCTATTGGCCTGTGTCTACCTGTCCTCCAATTATATGAGATATTTTGACACCAGCAGACCCATACAGACCTTTCCGTGGCCTTCTAATTGTAAGCAATCCTTCCAAAAGTTCAGGGAAACTTTAATTTAGCTTTTCTACAAGGAGCAAATGTCTGAAATGATTTAATTGTATTTGCATTGATACAGTAATGATGTACTGGAACCAATTAAAGAATCTTGGTAAGAACATTGTAGGGGGTCGTTGCATATTTTTGATCTTTGCTGCATGTTAAAAAAATGATTTGTAATATTAAACTTATGAAGAGTTTTAACTAAAATTGTTCCTATTTTTGGTGGACAACTTGTGTACTAAAAGAAATTGAAGAGCAGTAATGGTGTTCAGTAAATAAATGTGAGACAGCCAAGGTTTCGGTGTCATTTTAAAGCCCACCTCCTTCAATGGGCCTGATATCAGCTGGCACACAAAATTGATTTTTTTTTGGGAAGGGGGGGTGTTCTATACCTAAAGACCAAATAGGTTTAAGCTGGGTGAGAAGAAATGGTAGGTCAGAGGCAGGCCCTGTATTCTGACTTTTTAATAAAGCACCTGAGTGCTTACTGAAAAGTACGGGGTGGTGCGCCCAGCTAAAAGTGGCCGGAGAGAACACTAGTAAGGCTTTGTTCTCACTTATTGCTGGGTAGCTGTGTGGTTGCAAGCGACATCTGCTCCTATGATGGGTTTGATTAATCCCAATCAACTGCTCCTAAAGCTCAGGCGGTGGCATCCAAACAGCTGCTCAGGAACTGCAAGTGAAAACAATTATTAATAAATAGGATTTACATAGCGCCAATATATTACACAGCACTGTACATTTAAATAGGTATTGCAAATGACAGACTGACACAGGAAGCGCCTACAATCTATATACTTGCCTCTTTTTTTTTTTTTTTTTTTTTGACAAGCAAGCTGCTGATCCCTGCCCTAACAGAGTCTGTTACCGGGCCGTAGAAGCCAAAAAAAAGTGAGTCAGTGATCAGAAGGGGACAATCAATGGCACATGAGTGATCAGAACGGGGACAATCAATGGCACATAAGTGATTTTCAACAAAAAATGTGTACTGTAGTCTTCTTCATCCCCCTGAAAATAAGACCTAGGGCATATTTTGGCATTTCAAAAAATATAAGACAGTGCCTTATTATAGAGGAAACAGGGTAGCTGCTTCTTCTGCCCATGCCCGGGGGAAGATGCCGATCTCACGCATTTGCAGTGCGATCCCTCCTCACAGCTAACTACGTTACCCAATCTCACACCTACACAATGCGAGACTGGATGGTGTAGCAAGAAGGACGATGGCTGTGCCTGCCACTTCCTCTGCGCTGGAACAAAAAATTGCAGGATGACGCAGGACCGGATCGAGGAAGGGATCTGTGGGATTAGGTGTAAGGTAAGTGTAATTTTTTTAATTTTATTTTTAGTTTCGCTTTTATTTTAAAAACTTGCAATCAGGGAGGTGTTTATTGCAGAAAAAAATGAGCAATGTCCTTTCTGCAGTAACTGTTCTTACCTGCTTGTTCTCCACCCAGCTGTCAAATTTCACTTAGAATGCGTGACTCAGTGTTTGTTGCCAGGGGTTCCCAGCAATCCTGGCTTCCATTGCTGGTGCTGGGAGTCCCTGAACTCCTGTGTGCCTTGGCAGAAGTTATGTTGTTCTGGCCTGACCAATCTAGATGGCTGAAGATTCAAACAAGGAAGAAAATGGTGCTGCCTGCAATGGATCTAAGACAGGTGAGTATTGGCTGGGTTTTGTCATTTGTTTCTTTTCATGAGTAATGTAACAAACTGCTGATAATCCTGGGCTGGCAAATGTCAGTTTTGTGGATGGTTACTATGTACACTGGTTGGCATTCATCATACTCACATTTGCCAGCCATATAGTAAATATAGGAAACACCCTTTCCAAGCTGGGCCTTGTCCATCACTGCAATACAAACACAAAGTGATGACATTACAGTATGTAATCTTACAGAATGTTCTATGGATACAATTGGTTGTAAAAGCTGTTTAGAAGCTGCAGCGCTCATCCATTGTATGACTCTGGACTCGTTCAGCTTCACTGGAGTCCTGTTGGAAAAAAATGGTGGTCAAATGTTGAAATTTGAGTAGAAAAAAAATTAGTATACATACCTGTCAAATCAGGCTGGTATCCCAGAGCCAACCCTGTCAGCTGCCCCATGACCTCTCCCTCATCCCCCACAGATTGTTCCTGGCAGCGATCCGAGGCTTCCCCCGTGCACAGGCCTCTGTCATCCCTTCCAATCCTTCCATCTCCTGCTGGGATCTCCGGGCATTGCCACTACCAAGATGGCGGCGGCGCTTCCTTTTCCTGCGTGAGTCCGAGCGTGTGACGTCAGCGGGAAAGATGGCGGAGAGCAGGAGCGGGCCGCACAGCCCCCCCGACACCGGAGCCCTGACCGGCACCGCCCGCGGCCCTAGGATGGGGGCCCTTCTGCTCGGAGTGCTGTCCCTGCTCTGCCAGGCGAGGCCCTCCGGGGCCACAACACACTGGGTGGTGACAGAGGATGGCAAGATCCAGCAGCAGGTGAGAGGACACCTGAGAGAGGGGGAGGGCGAGTTGGGCACCGGGAAAACCGGGAAACTGACAGGGAGGGGGCATCTGTCCTGACAGAGGGGTAACATGGAGGGGGCTTCTGTCCTGATAGAGGGGTGACAGGGGCAGCTAAGGGAAGAGGCATACGGGGCACCCGACAGGTGAGGGGTGTAGGGGTACCTGGGAGTGGAGGGGCAACTGGACACCTGGTAAGGTGCAGGTGATATGCGGTGCCTGACGGCTGCACTTGCCTTTGGATCAGTTTGTTAGATTATGTTCAGGCTGGTGGTGATGGTTGTGGTTACCACTGCCTTGGGGGGGGCGCTACAATGAGCTTCTACCCAATAAATGGTTCAGTACAGCTCACTGCAATCAAATGTCCAAGCCCTGAATGGACTGAGCGCCTGGGCCACCGGGAGCCATGCCCCACTCCTTGCTCTAAACTTGCCCTTATTGTCTTGAGAAGTATGCCATGCAGAACACCGGGTCCCAGCTCTTCTCCAAGTTGGCATTTAACCCTGACCCTTTGGCACTCAGCTACACCCCCATTGTTACACTTTGTTGCACTTTGTGCTGATGTAATGGCTGCATTCACTTTTCTTTTTTCAGGCTTTTTCCTTCCTGCACATAACACACTTTTTGCCCTGGGGTAACTTCGCTGTTGCCACCTTTCCGCCAGCTTTCATGATTTAGACTACAAACACATTCTAATATGCAAAAGAGATTTGTAGTTTTAGGAAGAGAACTTGAAAGGAGAACATTGTTTAAATAGGACCTTAACCCCGCTATAGTCACCTGTACCTGTTCCACCACAGGGCACCACCGTCCTCTTCCTCCTTGCAATCCCCGGCCGGGGTAACGTAACTCCTGCGCAGGATCTCAGGAGTTCGTGAAGTTCAGGGGGAGCCGGGATTGTTGGGTATCCTTGACAGATCCCTAAAGCATCGCCTGTTCCTGTCTGCAATAATTCCCTGCCTGTCCCAGGATTTTTGTAAAGTGTTAAAAAAAGTGCTACAGCTTTAACTTTACTTCAACTTAATGATTTGGTTTACATAAAGTTAATTAGTGTACAGCGCTGCATTATACGTTGGCACGTTATACCTAAAGTTTAAAATTAAGAGCTCAGTGTTTAGGGGGAGAGCAGCAGAAAATGATCTTATCCTGAAAAATAAACCAGCCAGCCAATGGGCATTCTGCAATTTTTATTTGACATTTTTATACATTGACAGCACACTATTGTCATGGTGTTTAAAGGACGGGGGACCCGAGCTCTGGTCTAAGGACTCCGTAGGATCGAGACAAGTTAAAAGATGAGATCTTGGTGGTTGCAGTCTCAGGGCTGGAGCAGAGGAACCTCATGAAGCCTGTCCTTTACCAATTATCATTATTCTGTATTTATATAGCACCAACATATTATGCAGCGCTGTACATTAAATAGGGGTTGCAAATGAGAGACAGATACAAACAGTGACAGAGGAGGAGGAGAGGACCCTGCCCTGAAGAGCTTACAATCTAGGAGGTGGGGGAAGTAGCAGTACTCCTTGGTGAGCATGACAGTAAAAATTCAGATTTCACAAACCTTTGCCAGTCTGTGGCCATACATAAAGAAACTTTCGGATAGCCGTTTTTTTTATTTGGTTAATAGTTTCTTGATCTGGGGTTGAAGGTCAGATTTCTGCACAATTTGTTCCCAAATGTTTGTTTTGAGTAAATTTGTGTCACTCGGTTTCCTGTTTCTCTCTGGCATATACGTTGTATCTCTGTAGTGAATCTTGGAATGAATCTGTGTGATGTACACAGAATCTAAATACTGAATAGATATGTAAAGTATAACATACCTGTTAATAACGACCCCTCCACAACCCCAATCTACCACTAAAGCCCCCTTGCAGGAACCAATATACCCAGAGCACACATGCATTCCTGATCTAAGGTTTAGGGATTGGAAAGTAGGGGCGTTTTGGCATTTAAATTGATTCAGTATGCTCCTATTTAATGACCAGTTTAATAACTTCAAGAACCAGGCTGCTGGAACGTGACCCGATTTTAAGTAAGGACTATCTCTGTTTTTCCCAGAAACTTTTTAAAGCTGGGTGGGAAGAAGCTGTAGGCAGGTGGCAGCCCCTGTATTGTGACCCAACTCTAGAGTAACCCCCCAAAACAGCCGGGTGGTTACTGAAAAGTGCCGGGCGGTGTGCCCAGCTCAAAGGGGCTGGGGATAACACTGAGATTTATTCATAGATAAAAATACACAATTGTTATATACAATGAAACTGTGTCATGAACATACATATATGTACAGCAACCAATAATGACAGATATGGCCCGGCTATATAAAGATTATGTTCGTATCAGTCCTATGATGGGTGTCAATATCTGACACATTTCGCCCATTTGGGATTCATGAGAGAAGGGTAAAGGTATGACTATGCTGCAAATGTGGGCTGCAAGGCCTAAAGCTACGTACACACTTCCAATAATTATCGTTGGTAAACGAACGATCCTGCACGATATCTGCGAACGATCGTATAGCACCGATCCTGTACATGCGGATAACGACACGATCGTTCGCAGATATTGTACACACAATAGATACGATCGTTTGAACGATACAGGAAGTGACGTGCACCACAGGAAGTGAGCGAACGTTCGTTCATCGCGCATGCTCAGACCATGAACGATCACTGAACGACCCTACACACGATAGATGGTAAACGATCGTCGTCCGATCCGCCGGTCCGGTCGTTCATTTCCAGCGACTATTCTCGTTCGTCGGCGTCGTTGGTTACTTTTTTTACGAACGATTTTTGACCAATCGATCGTTCGTCGTTCATTTCCAACGATAAAAATTGGAAGTGTGTACGCAGCTTAAGATAACTTGTTGAAAGCCTATGGCTTTGGAGAATGTCCCAAATGGTGTTTCCAGGGAATCATTTTGATGATGGTAATTTGAGCTGGCTTATTATATTATATGCAGTATTTATATAGCGCCAACATTTTATGCAGCGCTGTACAAAGTCCGTAGTCATGTCACTAGCTGTCCCTCAAAGGGGCTCACAATCTAATGTCCCTACCATAGTTATGTCATTTTTACAGGCTAAGGTTGTTTTTAGGGGGAAGCCACTTAACCTAACTGCATGTTTTTGGAATATGGGAGGAAACCCACACAAACACAGGAAGGACCTGCAAACTCCATGCAGATAGTGGCCTGGCCGAGATTCAAACTTGGGACCCGGCGCTGCAAAGGCCGGAGTGCTAACCACTGAGCTACCGCGTTGCCCGTACGGCAAAAGGTAATCTCGGTGCCGTTGTGGAATTGGTCCCAGGTTCCATTAGGGAATTGGTCAGCAGTGAGAATTTACCGTTCGCCCAAGAGGGATTTGTTATGGGCTGCAGTGTTCAACCCAGAAATTGTTTTAGGCTGGATGGTAGGAAAATATAGGTGGGTGGCAGCCCCTGTATTGTGCTCTTCGTTAACCTTGCAACAACAACCAGGTGGTTACTGAAAAATGCCGGGTGGTGCGCCTAGCTAAAAGGGGCTGGGGAGATCACTAGCAAGTGGGAGTTCTTGCTGGGTTGCCTGCTCATAGACCTTTTGCTACAATATCACAATATGGTCTTTGTGTATTTTTATCAATGAATAAATCTAACTATATAAATGCCAAGAAGCCTCTACTTTCCAATCCCCAAAACCTTAGATCAGGGCAACCACCCATGCATGCTCACCTATTTGTTTATACAAGTATGGGGTTGGCAACACACAGACATAGGGGGTCACATCAGGGTTGCTAACCATTTTTATCTATACCGAGCACACGTGTGGAATCCAACCCGCCGTTAATGTGGCGCCTTGTGCCAGGGCCACTCATCATAAGGCTGGATTACCATCTGATGTTGGGGGTTGGATGCCCAGTCTTATCAATATACCATTCAAGGAGCCAGTGCGTGTGTATAGGATACAGAGGAGCTCCAGGAGCAAGGTGAGGATTGCAGCAGTGTTGTATGATGTAAAAGGAATACATATTAAAGTTCCTTTTAGTGGCTCAAAGCAGAACTCTCAATATAGTTACTTATGTAACTTACCTATAATGGTATTTGCTTGTTGTGCAGCAAGACTCTGATTGAGAGATGAAAAGTCGTCATTAGGTGTTTTGGGAATTGTCTGACAAATGGAAGTAGCAAAGAGAATTTTTCTGTGCAGTTCTGGGTTGCTGGTGACCCAGCAGTGCTTAAGGTGTATTAAAAGCAAAGGCTTTTTTAGGGAAGGGTTGCCAACTCCGTCAGGTGTTTGTTGCTGTGTTTTGTAAAGACTATAAGGAGTGCCGGGTCAACAGGGCAATAAGATTGTGTGGAGTTACCTATGAGTTCTCTTTTGGCAGAGCTGGTTCTGTGTGGAGCACAATGAATGAACAATAGTAGCACCGCTCTATTCAAATCTAAACTTTCATTCAATTCCTGTAGTGCTGAAGCATGCAAATCAAGGGAGTGCAAATGAACTTTCAACTTCAGTTGGCTAAATACATTCCAGGTGAATGCAAACAAAAGGCCTTTCCAGACCTGCAGTGTGAAATCGAGTGGCTAACGGCCCCTGAGCGCACAGAAAACTGCTGCTGTTAGAGGCAAGTGGCACCATGAGCAATAAGGTTGGACGCAGCTGCAAGCAGTGACTGCACAGCCAAACAGAATATGTTGTGTTTGCGAGTCACGCAGCTATCTGCTGCATGCAAAAAAGAGTGCCAACCGCTCCTATTCACTTGAATAGGTGACATTTGGATCAAGGGTAAGCCCTCGGCTCACTGCGTCCTTGAAATTGGCCTTAGGGCTTAATTCACAAAGTTTTACCCAAGCAGAGGACCATGTGACTATAACTTTAGATCTCATTGGTATCAAGCAAATAAATGTTGTGCCAGCATGCTAAAGTGAAGGACCCTTGTTCTGTGTGTTAAAGCTGTGGTCACCCTGCAGAGGTCCTCTCCCTTACCTGCTATAGTCAGAGCTAGAACCTTGCATTGATTAGACAGCCTGAGTTGTGCCAATTCAGCAGGAGGGAGCATGTAAGACCTCTGTAGTGAGGCAACTGCTTCCACACACATGCAGTAATGTCCCTTTTCAGCAGGGGCAACTGACTGTACAATTTGAGCTGTGTCATAAATTTAAAGGACTTTGTGCACCTTTTGTTTCGGAATATGTTGCCCTGATTTAAACTTCAACATCAATTAGGCCTAAAATATTCATTTTAATAGGCCTTTTATCTGTGTGTCCACTGTGCAGAAATTCCCTAATTTCCTGCCCTGGTGACTCCCTGCCACATTCAAGTATGTTGTCACTGTGACTGGAAGATAGGAGAAATTTTGGCAGCAGAAAACGACAAAAAGATCAATCCCACAGCAGTTCTAACCTCCAGTGGTTGCCAACCTTTTGGACCTCATGGACGACTAAATTCATAACTTTAAATCTGGCAGCGTGTAGTAGAAGCAAGTGCGCATGCGACAGGTCCGGAATCTGTACTGCGCATGGGCTGAGCTATGTGTCACTCAAAAGGGAAGACATCATAATGCCAGAACCCACCCACTCCCATCGCAGGCTCAGACCTGCTTGCTAAACATCCTGGGGGACAGTAGTGCAACTTTTGTTGTGTCCATATGCAGGTCAGGAAAAGGGCCCCGCTGGGGGGCGCGCTGGCCAGAGCCGCAGACCACCAGTTGGCGACCACTGCTTGATGGTGTTTTTTTTTTTTTTTTGGTGTTCTCTTGGTATCTCACATCACCCTAATTCTTGTTTTGCAGGTGGATTCACCAATGAACTTGAAGCATCCGCATGATTTAGTGATTCTGATGAGACAGGAGACCACCGTTGGCTACCTCAAGGAACTAGAGGTGACTTTATTCCTGTGCAATATTCTCCCCAGAATTTTTTTTATTGTGTGGGAGGCAACAGTAGGTGGGTTGCAGCCCCCTTGTTGTACCCACATTTTCAGTAATCGCCCAAAAACAGCCGGGAGACTTCTGATAATTTAGAACACTTCTGTGCCTTGCAATCTCCTAATTTTACACCTTTGCTTTGCCTATTTTGTAACCTGCTGTTTTTTTTTTTTTTTTCTTTCTACAGAAACATTTAGTTGCTCAGAAGATTCATATAGAGGAGAATGAAGACCGGGACACGGGGCTGGAGCAGAGACACTACAAGGATGACCCTGACTGTGTTCTAGCCAAAGTGCCTCTGGGTGACATGGACCTATATGATGGAACTTATATGCCACTGGAGGACAAAAATATCAAGTAATGTGTTATTTACCTCTCAGGCTTAGCTGTTTGCCTGTGTGTTTATTATGATGTCTCTATTTCAAATGGTGTTCTTTAAATACCACAAGGTGGCTACTTAAATCCAGACTTCTATTCAGTCTTGAACAGTTGTGCAGACTCATCTCCTGGACAAAGTGCTTTTTGATTTCAATACACTCTGTGTGAGTCTAACTTTGTACATCTGAGGCTGCATGAAGTCAAACCGACCTTTCATCATTCCATGGCCAGAAGACTTTCAGCATCATGTAACTCCTTTTTCCGTAGCTGAACTGTCCCTGGCCTGCTCCTTTAATTCGTTTGAATTCACTCCATTCCATTCAATTATGGAAGCTCTGCAATACATGTGACTGTTACCTTGCAGTCCCTTCTACCAGTTATGTAATATTGGACATACACTTACTATGCCATTAGGCAACGTTCTTCATTTTAGTTCAGCAGACAGGTCCTGACCCTGTGTACAGGTTTCATTTAAAGTGAAACTAAAGTTGCCCTTTTAAGTTTCCGTAATCAGGCAGGTCATTATTGCAGAAAGGGCATCAAATTTGCTCATCATTTTAGTGTACGCCTATTGGGCTGGAGCTCAAGGATCACTTTTTTTTTTAACATGATACTATTGCTATATATTGTGAAAGGTCAGGAATGTATTTATGTTGACTGGTATCTTCCTTCAAAGTTTAGTAAAATGTTAAATAAATACATTGCAGTTATCTGCCTCATTAGCAACCAATTACAACTAAAACTTGTTATACAAAAATTCCTGCAGCAAATCTGAAGTGTGACATAAACATCCACCTTCATATTGGAAGAAACCTTTGACATAGTAATAATATGTTCATGTGATATTACTCCATACTTATTATGTTAGCAAACAAAAGAAATGTTGGGATTATTTGTACATCAAACATTAGTAAATGTTCCCGTGTATTCAGTGTTATTTGATTGTGCATGTGATGGAAAATATAAGCAGTGCAAAAAGCTTGTAGCCTTGCCTAGTCAATCTCTGTTTACTATAATCAGATCGGCAGAAAGGTGATAGGTTGCGGTTTACTGCTTCTTTTTGCAATACATTATAATATGTTACTGATTAAAACTGATATTCTCCACCATTGTTTTGTGTATAGATGTCCTAAGAATTATGAAACCTTTGACAATATTCACTTTGTGTTTGGATTTGCAGCCCCGAAGATTATGTGGATGTACATAGTACTTTGCCTCCTGATCTGAAGCAACCAGATTGCACCAGTATCTCAGAGCTTCCATTCAGCATCCATGCCTTTCAGCACCTGAGGGTACGGACATTTGTTATAAATATCCTAAAGCAGTGTTTCTTACCAGAATTCTGTGGAGTGCTAGGGTTCCTCCAGAGGGTTGCTAGGGGTCTTTTGAGCAATTTGTGCTTATCAGGTCAGTGTAATGCTGGGTACACATGTGCAATCTTTCATGATCCTTTCCAATGATAAAAGACTGCACAATGCATGAATGAGCATTGTACATACAGCGCCATTCTGCTTTATGGAGAGGGGAAAATGACGGAGAGGCACACCTCTGAGCTCTCTCCCCCTCCCCTTAACTTTCTTTTCGATCGTTCATGGACCTGCCTGATTGGATCTACGAATGACGAGTGCTATACACATGCCAGATTCTCGTCCAATATTCCAATATCAGCTCTGAGGCAATGCAAGAGGAATTCTTCCTACTGACCACAATACTTATATACTGTCAGCTTTGAATATAGCAATTATAGCCAGGGTTCCCTGAAGACCTGAAGTTATTTTAAGGGCTCCCCCCAGTTAAGTCAGGAAACCCTGCCCTAAAGGGTTGATACAATGATACAATGTCTGTGATAAGCCGACCCCAACCTATTGATGACTTTACAAAGATTCCCTTCACCAGAATAGCCAGTGTTGTCTGGTGTCAGAACCTAGTACTGGCCGTTGGCAGGCAACTAATAGTCTTTTATGTTTTAAATACAATATTGTATTAAATCTGCAGGAAGATATTGTGATCCTGCCTGTAAAGTACCCATGTAATGAGTTTACAACAATCTCCCAGTTATGCTTTTAAATTGTCACTTTTTACACCTCTGCTGGGAACTAGAATTGACCATTCCTACATACATGGTGCAGGCATGGCCAGCATTATTAGTAAGCCAGTTCATATTTAACATCTTCAGCTGATGCTGAAATAAATGCACACATGCTGATTCCTAACAGTCACTTCCAGTAGCACTGAGATGCCAAAACGGGTGAAAACAAATGGCAGATATTTTAAATACATGGGCTTTAAACAAACCTAATGTTGCATTTAAGATTTATTTAGTGGTTATGTGTCCCTGTGAGAAACTGCCAGAACCTATTTATGCATTCTACTTTTTATTTCTCATTATAAAATAGGGGTAGGACTCCGGACATATGAGTGCGATTTTGTAATCGTCTCCCTCCCTTGCTAACAACTGATCCCTTACAGTTTGTACACAGCAATATCTATCACATGTTTAGGAACCTTATTATTTTTACATGTATTTAATATTTTCTGTATCCTTTAGGGCATACAAGAAAGGAAGAACCTTTCAGCACCTTTACTACCTAAAGAAGATCCTATATTTAGTTCTCTCTCCCAGAAGCTGGGAAAAAATGTGGATGATATCGGTCATCGAATATATGAAGCCCTTGAGAAGGTAAAGAATGGAAACCTACTTTTCTAGCTTTGTAGAAAGCAGAGCTGTCACACTTTTTTGCTAGATCTACCATTTGCATGCTACACTTGGAGTGTAGAGAATACTGAAGGTCCAGACATGTAGCTAAGCTACAAGGAGCCTGATTGGTTTCTACACCTACTGCCTTCATCTTCTTTAGTGCCCTATGTAAATAAGCACAGTCATGTAGTACCTCAAATACATTTACAATAAGCAGTAAAAGGAAATGGGGAGCTGTAAAGTGTAGGTAAGGGTCAGGCGCACTTCGGAAATTAGCAGAAGCTTCCCAAAGAAATGTTTGTAGCTTAAGAACCCGAAGGCTTGCACTCTATTGCAAGGCTTTATTGAATGGGGTTTTAATAGTTTTGCTGCAACTATTTATACCTGAATGAAGAGTCTATTCTTATTACTGTTTTTTTTTTTTTTGCAGAATACCACTTCCTGGGTTCTATATAACATGGCATCATTTTATTGGAGAATAAAGAATGAGCCTTATCAAGTGGTGGAATGTGCCATGCGAGCTTTGCACTTTTCTTCCAGGTTAGATGTTTGTCAAAACTTCCTTCTGTATTGTAATGTGTTTAGACATTTAGTATATCTCCATAACAAAACTAGCTGCTCCAGTGTTCAGTGAGGCTTCCTGTGAGTGGACTTGACCCCATGGTCTGCTATGGATCCAAGTATTTGGAATGCATTGCCTAGCTGCTTTATAATTTGATGCCTTTGCAGCCACTATCACAGACCATCTTGTGCTATCAATTAGAGAGCCCTTGACTGTTATGCCTTGCTAAGTTAATAAAGTCCGCTTGCACAGTACTAAAAAACTGAAACTGTGTATCAAATCAGTGAACGTAGCTCATATATTGACACACTGTGCTGGCGAATATTGCACAAATGCATAATAATAATTGTACAATGTGTAATATTAAATTTTTAGAAGAATCTTGAAAAAAAAAAATAAATGTGAGCGCTGGGTATTCTCAGTTGATATCGCCCTTTTTCAGTCTTTGAACAGCAGGGTTTATACTGAGAGGGGGAAGCAGCACACAAATCCCGCATGTTATGTTGTACTTTCAAGAAGCATACTGATAGGAGAAAGCAATGACAAACTCATCAGCGTGCTTTTGAACTTGCCTTTCTAATCCTCTTTTCTTTGCAGACACAATAAGGACATTGCACTACTGAACATGGCGAATGTTTTGCACCGTGCACATTACTCGGCCGATGCTGCTATCCTTGTTCATGCTGCACTTGATGTATCTCCTGGGCTTGATGTGTCCACAGACTCCTTAGTCAGCCACTACACCCTTGGCAACATATATGCAGTGAGTGTCTGGGGCTAAATCGTGTAGCATTTGTGGAGCTAAAATTAATATTTTATGTTCCCAGTGATTGTTTTTTAGTACTGTATTGTGTCCTCCATTGGTTCTTCTTATACTGGTGCTCCTTTATTAGTAATGCCTTCACCATTGCTGCTCTGTTCACTTTAACCCCCCCCCCCTCCAAAAAAAAAAGTTTTTGTGTCCACATTTTGTGTCCTTCCTATTCCTTCCTAGTTCTTCCTATTAGGAAACATATCATTGTAGTGCCACCAGTTAGTACTCTCTTTATTATTCTGGTCCTTGGAGTCATGGTCCTCCCAATGTTCTCCACTGTCAACCACCCCAGTTCATCACAGTCCTTTACTAACCTAATGTTTGTATAATTGTAGATGTTGGGGGAATATAATCACTCAGTGCTCTGCTACGATCGTGTACTGGAGTCACGACCTTTCTTCTACGAGGCCGATAAACGGAGGAAGGCTGTTTTGTGCCAACAAAAACTAGAGCAGAAGCTGGAAGCCCAGCATAGGTAAATATCCGCTGCTTTCTGCTGGGATTGATCTGACTCCAAACTATTTTTTTTTTAATTTAAACAGACTACTATTTGCTTCCAGACAGACCAAATGGGTCTTTTGCTCCTAAAATTCACAATATTGTTTCCATCCAACGTAAATGAAAGTACTCCATTTCTTGTCAAAGAAATTCCTGATAAACTAGGAGTTTTTGCGCTCCCAAACAGGGCACAAATATAAAGGATATACAACGTATTTAGTTAGAACTGTTTTAATAGGTTCCAAGATATTTTTTATCACCATACATTAAAGCAGTACTAGTGGTAAGCTAGAAGATTAGTTGGTATTTGAAGGTTATCTTGCCCTAAGCAGTGTTCTCCCCATAAATTTTTTGAAGCTGTAGGTGGGTGGTGGCCCCTGTATTGAAAGAAACTTCCCATTATTGTCTGGATCTGCTTCAGTCTGTAAGATTCAGTCAGCCATTGTATCCTTTAGGAAGGTCAATTCCATTTTTTGTAATCCTAGATGGCCCCCTGTAAGGGAGCACAGACTTCCTGTCATCTTCTTGGTGCCTCTGGTAAACCGTCATTCAAACCTTTGATCCTAATAATCAGGCAAACAATGTTTGAGTGCACTCTGCTAGATGTGCCTCTTGAATCATTTAGAAGTTTCCTATGTCAGCAAGTCTGACATTTTGTCTTCTGTTCACATGTTTTCCAAATTATTTCAAGTTGCTGTTGCAGCCTCATCAAATGCCAACTTAGGGTATAAGGTTTTTAAGGTGGCTCTTTGAGCTGTGGATAGTTCCCAGTTTTGAGTCGGACTGCCTTTGAATGTCCTGAAGGTAAAAACTTCCTGTGTTCTTCAATAGATGAAAAGCAAAATGTATGATCCTGGGACCATTAGGAGTCAAGGGAGGGAAGAGGGGATTTGAAGGGGAGGGGTATCCTAAAAAAGGCTGCTGTTGTGCCTGTTGATTTATTTAATTTTTTTTTCTAATAATAGTATAGCTGTGTAATGTTAAAAAAAAATTGCATTGGGTGTCAAAAATATATTATTTTATTAAAAATGTTCTACAGGTTATAGATCGCAGTAATATAACGATGTAGACTTTAATGATTCCACTGAAGTAGAAAGCTTGAGAAAAACTATTCCAAAGAGTTTCCAGCACCACCACTTCTGAATATATTGCTAACCCCAGGCCATTCTTGTATGTTACTGAACTGGTATTTCTCCACTTTTTCTCTCAATAGGTCTCTGCAAAGAACTTTAAATGAACTGAAAGAATATCAGAAGCAGCATGACCATTACCTGAGACAGCAGGAGGTGCTGGAGAAACATAAGCTGATCCAGGAGGAGCAGATCCTGAGAAACATCATCCATGAGACACAGATGGCCAAAGAGGCTCAGCTAGGTAATTCCTAGCTGTCTCCTTTTTGTGTAATAGAACATAGAAATTGTGCAAAAGAAATACATTTCAACTACCATGATAAAGTTCTCCACTCATGTAACTTCCAAGCCAAATGTGGACTTTGAAGTTTGTGCAAGGAAAAAGGTATACAGTGTGCCTAGTGCCAGATTATCTATATCATTTTTTTTTAACAGGGCCAAGATAGTAGATAGTATAGAAGGGTTTAATTGGCAGATTCCCTCTATATCTTCAGTGGCGCAGATTAAAAGTGCCAAAGTACTCTAGTAATTTTTACCAGACTGTCATCACAAGTGGAAGGCTGGAAACATTGATCAAGTAGGGAAGGCATAGATTGTGTAGCACCCCTAAGTTAGAAGTTCCTTTTACCTTTTTGGCACAAATACACTTCCCACTGAATCCTGTATTGTCGTCTTCTAATACAGTGCTCTGCTGTCGAATACCTTGTCCCATTCTGCCATCTTGGTTCCTGGAATTGACTGTCACTAATAATTGTAGTGCATGTGGTCATAGCTTTCTTCCTGGGGTGCATGCATGATGTAATATCCCAGAATGCTGTGGTCACTTTGGTGCTTTGCCATTTTTGGCTGGTGGAGGAATTGGAGAATAATACCTAAGCAAGAAGTTATTCATTGTTCTAAAATAACAGTTCTCAAAAAAGTGAATATGTAAGAAGACATGAGATAGAAGCCATAAATGAGAAAGTGAAAAAAATGAATGGTGGTTCACTTTTTAATAGGGTGTTCAAAACAATTTTGTATATTTTTTTTTTTTTAATTTTGTGTAGGATATGTATCAGTGACAGCTATATTGTCCTTTTGTTTTTGTAGGAAACCATCAGATTTGTCAGATAAGCAGTCAGAAGCATAGCCTGCATTGCCCCTGGGATCTGCCTGTGCGTTATCATCGAGGAGACATCTTTGAAAATGTGGAACATGTATTGGTAAGGATTGAATTTAATCGGATTTGGCACCAGGTTATAATTAGGTAAGGATTTATAGAAGTAAAACAATTGCAGGAACAATAACATACACATTTCTGAACATTCCGACCTGCTTAAAAGCACTAAAAAATTTTCCAGCATTTTCCTCATTTAGAGTAAACTAGCACTTTGAAATTCTACGAGTATCTACGAGTATCAGGGCACCTCAGTAAAGTGTAGTTCTGTTGATCCAAGGAAAACAGACCACTGAGAACATACAGGCTTGATAGTCTGCAAAATACCCAGGACCAATCTGTTGGACCAACCTCTTTGCCTCTATAATTTAGGACTATATTAATCAAAGTACCATCAAAAGGTACCACATGTTCAAATTCTGGCATCTTCCAGTGAAAAGTATATGAATCCCAGAAGAACCTTGTAAAGCTTATTCTCCCAAGCAAACATTCTTGCTTGCTTGAATGAAAAAGTAGGGTATGAGGGTTGGTAATGCAAATGGGTTTGTATTGGTTAACAAATTCATTCAAAGCACTGAGCTGTTAAGTGTGTAAAAGTGAGTCACCAATGTCCTCACTTCACCTACTGACTTTATTATAAAATGTTGC
>NC_092866.1:60498901-60599734 GCF_032062135.1 Pyxicephalus adspersus | reverse complement strand
AATGAGTGTTATTAACCCTGCTTATCTCTCTATATTAACAGAACACCTACCTTTGGTATAGAGAGGGGAAAGTGTTCTTATATACTTCCTGTTCCTCTGTAAACGACAAAAAGACTGAAAAAAGATAAGCTAATTTAAGCTAATAAAGGAAATCTTGTGATTAAAAATATACTCGCCTGGGTCCCTCACCTGCACAATTTGCATGTGCAGTGGACTGCCAATCCAGTGCTCTGATTACACATGGTCATTAATCAGTTAGAGAGGATGGGAAGCCCCAAGATCCCTTTTTATGGCTCAAAATGCCTTTGTAGAAATGTCCTATACGCTCTGTGTTGAATATTTTCAGTGCTTGTATAGGTTTATTAACAACCCTTTACATTTCTTTTTTAGTTTGGGGAAGACACTTCATCTGCATACATGACATCTGTGAACATAGACCAACAAGCAAATCAGACTTTGTTTCTGCAGCGCCCTCCAGTATCACGTTCTGCAATAAAAGCCTGGGATAGAGATCCTTCCCGGTTTGATGTAAGTATCATTTCAAAGCTTTGAAGAAATCAGTAGTGCTTCATTCGTGCATGAAATGAAATGAGATACTTTTACCGATTTCTGTTGAAAGGTTTGTTCTTTTATAGTGAACAGAACTATGACTTCCTATTAAACTATTTACATGGCTATCATAATTGCTGCTACTGATTAACAAAACTGTGGCTTACCTAGCGACACCTGGCCACTTCTAGTCACTCCCCAGCTATTTGAATTGAAAGGTTTGGTTCTGGTCTGCTCCTGAAACTCTCAATGCAAGCTGCAGTGTCTTGAAAGGGGAGCATGAGAGACCTAAATGAAGCTTTAGCCAGGGGAGGTAAACAACAATTTGCAAACTTTGAGGCTTGACACTACAAAATATCTGAATTTGCACTGTCTGAATGGGATCCTTTTAAGTGCCATGAATTCCCTGCGTGCTTTCAATATAGAGCAAAAGTGGGAAAATTGACAATTCTTTTATGGTATTTTCATTGTTAGAAAGAAATAGATGACCTGTGGCCCAAGAAAGAAGATTGTGTTATGAGGTTCCCCTCCGTTCCTCCACCTGAAAAGCTTCCAAAATATCATCTACTACCTCCTGGGCAGTCGGGTCTGAGGTGAGTTACATCTGCTAATCTATACCAGTGTTTCTCGACCTTTTTAACATTGGGGAACCCTGGAAAAAACTTTCAGTTCAGAGAATCCCTTCTATATTTACTATATCCACTACTCACAGTATATTAGTATGATGGTCAGTAGGAAGAGTGCCTCCTACATTCTGGCAATTGCAAAGAATGTCACCCTGGTATCTGTTAAACTGACCTGAGAGACACAAACTGCTAATTTCTCAAGGAGCCCCTAGAAATCTCTGGAGGAACCCTGGTTGAGAAACACTGCTCTGAAATGACATGTTGTGTTTTGGTACATAGAACCCTGGTACATGTTGTGTTTTGGTATATAGAAATAGCAGGATCAGTGCTAAGTGCCCTTATTATAATTTTAAAATCAATGATGCCAACCCCCTATTGCAAATAGTACAAAAACATGGAAGCCAAAGAAGAGAGCAGGGTTTTTTTTTTTTTTTTGGCAAATCACTAAATATATTATAATGTTTGACATATACAAAAAACACACAGAAGGGTATTGTATTTTAACAACCTTGACCATGAGCCCTCTTTGCTTCATGGGGCTTGGAGGGTTAATTATTAATATTACACAGTATATAGCGCCAACATATTAAGCAGCGCTGTCTGTCTGCAGTCATGTCACTAACTGTCCCTTAAAGAAGCTCACAATCTAATATCCCTACTACAGTCATATGTATTTAATACAGTCTAGTCAAGTGTAGGGAGGAAGCCAATTACCCTAACTTGCCTCATTGGCTTCCACAGGGGCTGCCACCCACCTACAATTTCTTCTCACCTGGCTAAAGAAAAAATTCTGTCTTTAACACTGAATACCATGCAAATTGAGAATTTCCTGGCATGTTTGGTATTAAAATAACACTGTATGAGATTCTCTGGGTAATCCAGGCAGATAGTAAAAATGACAGCAATAATATACCATGTATGCAAAAAAAGGATTTTGGTTTGACCCTTTCTTGGCGCATATATATATTTAATTTTTTTTAAAACAAACTATAAAAGACCCTTAAAGGAATTGTTTTTAACCAGCTCTGAAACGTGTTTTTTCTTCAGCGTCAGCCCAGCTGTATTGAAGCATATCGAAGCAGGGAGTGACCTGCACACACCAGACTGCACCTCTGTTGCAGATGTGCGTAAAAATGAAACATTGCAAAGACTGCTGGCAGAACTAGAGGGAAGGCTGGACCTGCAGGAGTTAAAGCCAGAAAGGCATTCGCAGGAGGTATGCATATGCTGATGTCATTGATGATGAATATATTTAAAGCGCAAAGCAAATGTTGTAAATCTTTTCTTTCATTTATAGGCTGTAGACAAACTCATCAATAACCTGAGCATTTCTGAGGACGATCTGAGAAGCTCTTTATACTATTCTCTTAACCAGGTAAGGAAAATGCCCCATTGCTGCTTGCCCCCCCACACTACGTTTGGCTTAATGCTATGATTCATAAAGTTACCTTTGTTGCTCATAAAATCCTCATTGATGTTTGTTTCAGTTTTAAATCTGCCCTCTGGCCTTGCACAGTAGTACAGGCTCTTCTCCTGTACTGACATTTCTTACCTACCTTTCCCTGCACAGTGTTTAGACATGGCAGTCAGATCCCATTGCATTTCCTGGCTGTAGGATATCTAGATTATCTAATCATTAACCCCCTAACCTGGCTGTCCCTAGCCCGCCATCTTCCTAATAATTTTGCTTTTGTGCCTGGTTCACGGAGGCTCTGCATCACATATGTACAAAATCCTGCCAGCCCTTCCTTCTCGTATGATCTGCCTGTATTGCATGATGCTTAGTGATGACATTACTAGGGCTATATAATGTTATAAAAAACAAAGGTTTTATTTAAAAATGTCACCAGCATGTTGATGTGGAGGTAGAAAGGAACTGGGGAAGGCTATTTTAGGCTGTGGGTGTTCAGAACTATAGATAACTCAGATTTTAGTGCAAGGAAGCCTAGGAGGTAGAAGCTCTATGGGTTGCTTATAACATTGGAGAAAAAGGCCTGCAGATCCTGCATGCCTTGCAGAGATTTATTGAATGTTTTTCTTAAGTTTGCACAATATGATTTAATGCATTACCTAATAAAATGTTAGGATAGAAGTGGCTGTTTCTGTAACCATATGTGTGTTTTTCTTTTTCAGCCATCGGGTCTAGCATGGTCTGTTCTGAATGAAGCAGCTCTGTACTGGAGATCTGTAGGAAACTGCACTCAGGCCATGGCTTGCCTGCGCAAAGCATTGAACCTAGCACCATATCAGCAGCAGCACATTCCCCTGGTGAATCTGGCCAACCTGCTAATGCATAACGGCCTTCATATGGATGCCAGCAAATTGCTTCTTCAAGCAATGGCTATAGACCGCTCAGAGGTGAGCTCATGTTTGTTACAGTGGCTGCCACTTCGTCAATTGTTAGAATTTAATACCTTCTTGATGCTGTTCTCTACTTTAAATCTATAGTATAATGTGACAAAGCAAATCATCTAAATGTAGCTTTAGCATAAAAAAACAGTGATTGGGCCAAGAGTGCAGTCCTCATAGGAGCCTTTCACAAGCCATACCCTACTCCACTTGCTCTTGCTTCTGATTACTAGATTTCTCTGATGGTCATCAAGCCTTTGGAAGAGGAAGAGCTGTTTCTGTGAGGACAAAAAACAGCTTCACAATTCCTACTGCTTTCTATTGCATTTAAACCACCTCTTTATATTGCATGAAGGATCTAATGTGGTCCAAGTCAATGTCTGCTTATAGACATTTTGCCATCCCTTTTATTAAAATTTACCGTCTTTTTCTATTCTAATAAACACTTGGACTGAAAGTAGGAAATATCTGAAATTTTAGGTTGCCACCAGAACAGCAATAGAAGGTAGATCATCCATTATGGGCACCTATTCTGTGACAAATTATTAAAATAATATTTTGCCTCACCTTTCCAAAGGATCTACACATTTTGGGGATTCATTTACAGCTAACATTAAGTTACATGCACACGTTTCCATGTGTTACATTAAGGCCACTCATTCCTATAAGTGGGCTGCCTAATGCTACAGAACACTGCAACACGTCCATCAGCAGGGTGCCTTGGGGTTCAAAATCATCATTAATCACCCAAATGCTCACAAACACATCAATGAATGATTCTGGTTTATAGACTGGCTAGAATTTTGCTCACAAAATTAAATTTTATTGTAAACATTTTTCCACAGCCATTAACATTGCTCAGCTTGGGAAATGCCTACCTCTCACTTAAGAACCTGACGGGCGCACTTCAAGTCTTCCGCACAGCTCTCGATCTTCACAAGCCGTGTATGGAGTGTGAGGGCAGCTTACAGATGATCCGGTGCCTGCAGCTTTATCCTCTCCTGTACAACGTCAGCACGTCTGCGTGCAGCGGTAAGCATGTTGCCCAGCCCTCTGTTCACGGCAGCCTGCATTGGGTTCACGGACTTCTCTTCCAATGTTCTGTTTAATTTATTCTGCTTTATAGCTGCGTAAATGGTAGATAAATAAACTAGTTTCATGTTCTTTGCTTGTTTTGGGTGTTTTATGGTTGGTGGTTTTGGCAATCACTCTGTACATTTACAATTGTTGAAGGAACACAACTAAAGTTGGCATTTGTGTTTATAGATATGTTATGGGACTTTTTGCAGCTTTTATACAATTACAAAGTCACTGGCCAGTATTAACCTGGTATAGTGTAAATGCAAGTGGAACTATCCAGATGCAAACATTTTCAAAGCCATATTCTCATACATATGTAATAGATGTCCAATTCATCAAAAGCTCAATATGTTAATGTTCATTTTTATATCTTGTTAAAATCTCATATTTACAAAAATTACAATAACTAGAAAACATATGAAGGTGGTTAACCTGTCATACTTCTAGGCTTTAACACTGACTTCAGCCCTAAAGTAACACATGACTTTTTTTATCATGTGTTTGTCTGCATATTTGTATTGGTGGTTTTTGCACCTTCACAAATAAAAGGTGAAAGAAAGATAATTCCCATGTGAAATAAAAAAAAAAAAACCTCCTGGAAGTGAAAAGAATGATGAAAAATGTTGTCTACGCACCTTGCATATGCAAAAAGAAACGCTATATTGGCATTTTGCATGTCCCCATCGACCTTCTAAATGCCATGATGATTTGTTCTTTTACAATGCATGGAAACTTCACATATGTACTACAAAATAATCATGCTCATATATACATATACTTTATATCAGATCTCCTGCCGCTCTTTTAGGAGACCTGACAACCGCTTGCAATATAAGTAATAAACAGATTGTTCCATTTCAGTCTTTATTGCAGTTTGATATTATGCATATGCGTATTTTGTATTGTGTATTGATGCTGAGAGCCACACAAGCACCACCTGGCTACCTTGATGTAAGAATCCATAGTGGCAACCCCTTCTAATTGGGTCATGCCAATTTATCATGAATGCATCAATCATATTAATGTATAATACACACAATGCATAAGATTTAGGATTTTGGCTTTAAAACATTAAGTTGTCTGGATAAGTATCACTTGAATTTACAATATTCTGAATAACAATGGTGACACCCACAGATATGTATGTATGGTAAACTCTTACTATTTATAATAATCTTGTTTCACAAAAGTTGAACATCAAACTGTCTCCAGAAGGGGTGTGATTCCAGTGGCAAAAGTTGGAAAAATGAAGAAATGTAGAATCTAGCAGTGTATTGGGTGAATGTGTCAGCAAATTGCAATGGCAAACAACCAATACACATTGGGGGTTTGCCACTGATTTGTTTAGAAAAGTAGATAGAACTGCTGGCTTTAAACATTCCTAGATAAACTAGAACATTCCTGGAGCAACTGTTTTTCATACAAGTATCCCAAAGGTACTTTTCAAAACCTTATATTCTTGAAGTCTGTATTTGAAAAGCTAGACATTCATCCCTAAATGACAGCACCCTGGTATTAGGCCTCCAAGCCCTCCACTGTTTCTAAAAAAACACATGCATAGCTTGGCCAAATTCAGAAAGGGAAATAACCCAAGCAATGGGTTGAAAAGATGAGTGGGCACAGCGGTCAAAGCTAGTGAAATTTGATGATGTCTGCTCTACATTGTCAACATTGCGTTTCTTCCTATTGACTTTATGGGCTTCATTTAGCCCATTGGTTTACTCTGAAAAGCGCAATGCGTTCTTCTTGTATTTGAAATCCAAGATGCTTCTGAATTTATTAAAATGCGTTTACCTGCATTTAAGCTTTATAAGTTGCATATAATAACCCAAACTGCACCAGCCTGCAAATTTGGCATTCCCATGGTCACTGAGGTCACATGATTTTATATAATAATATACTTAAAAGCTGGTCAACGCCATGTGTTTTGTAGTTCTAGAACTACAAAAGACCACAGTCTTTTGTAGTTCTTATAAGAAGGCCATATGACAAAGAGCATTGGGGAAGATAGTGACATCAATTGTCATGTGCCACAACAAGGACCTACACTAACGGGATCATTTGTGTTGTTTTAATAAAAAGCCACTGACTTAAAATATATTTCAACATTTTTATTTTTAGATTATTTCCTAAAGCTTGTATAGGCTAGAACAGAGAGATGACTAAAGCTCAGTTTCTCCAATAAAGTTCAAACTAAATATCAAATACCAGCCTAAGATTATATTTACAACATGTACAGGATAGAAGTAAAATAAGTGTCTTTTTGGCAAATAAAAATAGGTTTTTACTTCCCTACTTACTAAAGTTACCAAATGCATACAGAAAGTAACATTTATACTATCGCTAGACATCACACAGCTCAAAAAAATTGTGTAGAATTTAAGACATTGTTTTTTACACAACGCGTTTCGCCATGTGGATTCTTCAGTGTTTTTTTTTTTTAGTGACTCCTATTTATGGATGATGGAGAGAGAAAAATCCCAATCGGGAGATATTGTGGTGTATGTAGTGGCATTGTTTTTAGCTCTGTGTTAGTATCAGATAGAAGTAATGGTAGTAATAGTAGTTGTTTTAAACCATAACTGGCATAAATGGCCTGGTGCAACTTGGTGACCCTTGGAGGGTAAATGCTTAATCTTTCCATTGAACAAAATAGATTTTGCAGAGAAGTGTATGAAGGAGAGCTTGGCAGTAGCTAGCCAAGATTGTGGCTGGCTGTGGTGACTGCAGGGCACAATTTTACACAATTTATTTGAGCTGTGTGATGTTTAGGAATAGTATATTATATTCTTTGTTACTTTCTGTATGTATTTGGTAACTTTCAGATGTAAAAAACAATTTTTATTTGCCAAAAAGCCCCTTTTGCTTCTATCCTTTACATGTTGTAAACTTGTATAGGACTTTATTGATGGAAGTTTAAGTTTTGGCATTGTTGCTTTTTGGACCGTAAAGACTAACCACCTTTGGAAAATTTTAGATATAATATTTTTAGATATATATTTTTATATATCTTGCACTTTTTTTGCATGGGTTGACAATTTGTGCATTATCAGGAGTATCCTGGCATTGCTGGGAGGTGATTCCATGTTTGCTTTTGCTATCTTTTGGTTTCATTGTGTAGAAATATAAGTAATCGGCAGAGGGAGCTACCTTACAGAAAATGACTTGATTCTTCATCATGAACCGGTCAGATCTCCAGGCTGTAAGTCAAATCAATGAGGAGCCAGGGGTGCCCAGGAAGAACCTTTTGCCAATGGTGGGATGTTTATTTTGTTTTCCTTTACTATATTTTTATTATTCATGCTTCCAGTAAAGTCAACAGACCTGTTCAATCTTTATCTAGCTTTAATTTTAACATTCTTTGTGTTTGTGCTTTGCTTTGAAATCTCTGAGAAACTCTTGAAACCAGGGAACACTCTCGTTAACAGGCCATTTAGAAAAAAGTGGAAGCTGCAAATGCAAGAATTTAGCTGCATCTATGAGTTGCAGGATGAGAAGGTCATGTTTGTGTATGGAATAAACGTTATACCCGTAGATATGAGCAACCTGGTGTCTGTTGATATAGGAATATCAGTCTTTGTGCAAGGAAAATAGAGTTTGAATGTTTACTGGAGAATATCCTGCTGCAGGTTTTATTCTTTAATTTTGCGAAAAAAAACATCTAGGTCTTTAGTTTTATGTTCCTTTTTGACAGTAGGGATCAAATCAGAGCTCCTCCTGTTCAACAGAAATCACATGATTGGTTTTTGGAATAAAGTTCTAAAAATATTATTTACTTATAGATGTATCCAAAATGACATTCATTCATAACAAATCCATAATACAACATACAGTGCCATTGGATAATGGCTTACCACTAAGTGGCACTAGACAATTGGCTTTAATCAACCAAAAAGATCCAGATAACCCTAAGTTAATTCCGGAGCCTTGATGTTCATAAATAAAGTGGGTACCCAATGCAGGAAAACAATCCTTTTGGTACCATAGGTTAGGTGAAAGAGTTGCAGTTGCAGTTTTAGAGTATGAACCTTCAAACTCCATGCAGATACTGTCCTGGACAAGAATCGAACCTGGCTCTGCAAAAGGCAGAGTGCTAACCGCTGAGCCACCATGCCTCATTAGTCCATAACAAACATTCATATCCAGAGTTCTGACTTCTCTTGCTTCTTACTTGTTCATGGCTGGATGTTACACTTGCAGCAATTCCAGCAGCCGTTTTACATTTTTACTTATGAGTGCTGCATACATTGTGCACGTAAGCCACTGCGGCTTAAGTCAGCACAGTGGGATCACAAATTAAGGAAGATTGCAAATCTTAGACAACAAATAGAAATGTCTATTAGGGTGAAGTTTTGCATTATTAGACTGTGAACTAAGTCGGTTTTCCTTGACTTGTACCACATGGTGGTCTGGGGCAATAAAACTAAGCCTTAACAATAAGTTGGTGCTTCAGGGCCATTGTACTTCACATCCAGTTGCTGCTGGTGGTTTTATCCAACTTGCAGCTATCTGGCACTGTCATCCTCAGCCTGGATTTTGAAAGATATTACAATGATCTGGGCAATTGCATGGTGAGCTTGGAAATAACTTTTGGGTACTGGGTCGTATTGGGTACTTTTCAGGTTCTAGTTAAACTGGAAGCTGAGCCCCCCCTCCAGGTCCAGAGCAGCTAGCATTGCCTCATTAGATAGGTAGGCCAAACATGGGGAGCTCCCTGATTTTTATAGTTTTTATTTGCGATTTGGCACCATTTTTCCCCGATTCACTAAGCATTATCATAGAAGGTGTTAATGCCATGGAACGGATTGCTGATGCCATATCATTGGTTCAGTGCTTTGCACAGTATCAAGGAAGCATCTCCCTGCTCTGAAGAGCCACATGCAAACATAAACCTTTTCCTGCTTGCCTGTGTGTTGCCTCTGCTAGTATTGTTTCTGGCCTTGGGTGTTATGAGTCTCCTAATACAAAAAAAACTTTCTTTCTCACCCATTCTTCCAGTTCTTGAAAATCCCATAATAGGTTGTCTGCTTTTCCCAAGATCTTGCTTTCACTGTACCTACACAGTGATGTTTTTTCTTCCAAACTGTCCATTCGCATAGTTTCTTTTTACATCTCTCCTTTACAAGATGACTTGCATACCTGCTCCTGGATTTGGGAATCTACCCAGTAAGCATCTGGTGGTCCTGTTCTAAAACCATATTTTCTCTGGCAGGTTCTGTAAGCACATGGATCATGTCTGGGGTCTGAAACTTTTAGCTGTGATGGGCTATTCGAAGCCTCCCTGCTTCTTTCCCAAATTAGCCTCTTGTCGGCCCAAGTGTGTAGCGCCCCCTGGCTTTAATACTGGACTGTAGAATTTTCTTGCATGAAGCATTTGATCAGCAGGGTTTTCCAAGGGCAAATGTCTTTTGAGACTGGCACCAGTTATCAAGGTTGCTACTAGGATCAATATCACTCGTCTATCTCAGCAGAAGAAGCCTAAGGGGCAGAATGCAAAGCTAAGGCATTTACCTCTGTCCTTCCAAGAAGTAATCTTTGTATTCCTATCTCACTATCTTCTTCCACATTGAGCACTCCCCAAGGGTGGTTTCCTATCCAGGTCAAGGGCGCCTATCCAGCTCAAAGGCTCGCCCTCAAACAAAGTTTTTTTTACCAACACCTTCCTTTTTTCTAAATTTACACTACCGGTCTCCCATCATCAGCTTGTCAGTCTCCATTGGTGCTTTCTTGACCAAGGGGTCATTGCCCCAGTTTTGGGTAAAGAAAAATTTACTTCACCTTTTTTTACGTTCTCTAACCCTAAATGGGCATTCAGACCATTATGGAAGTTCTACATTTGAATCCAGAAGTTCTGGATGGAATCAGAGATCCATCATTGCATACGTTCACCAGAGAAGCTTCCTGGATTTGTTGTACATTTCAACACTTTCTATACTCTTGTAGCAAGTCCTCTGCACTACTAGTTTGTGGCCTTTTTCCTATTTTACTTTTTTTTTTTTTTTTGTACATCCCAAAGGCCTAAAGATGGAGTCTTCTATCTATGCTATAGAACTCCGGCTTGCTAGTTCTATTATGAGACGGAGCTGTAGCTACTTTCTAAGGAAAATAAACTGGAAGACTTTAAAAAAAAAATATTATGCTTAGACTGTAATTTTATAGCCCCAACATATTACAAAGCACTGTACATTAAATAAGAATTTACAGAAAGTGACACAGGAGGAGTAGAGGACCCTGCCCAGAGGAGCTTACAATCTAAGTGGATGGGAAAGTAGCACACAATGGGGGTTGGTGCACCTGGATATTGTTTAGTGGGTTCAAACTGAAAATTTAAGTTGACTTTAAGATGAACCTGCTCTGCCTATTAGTTTATAAAAAGGGAGAAAATAAGAAAAGGGGTTTCTTTGACATTTAAACAATGAGGTTTCATTGTATTATATTTGTATTTCATGTTTGGACACTATGTTGGGTGACCACTAACTATACAAAATGCCCTGTAAAAAAGTTTTTTGCATTGTTTTTGTTGTTTGTCAGTACACATCTCTAACTTCCCTGATGAAGCCTTTTTAGCGAATTGCGTCGGGACAGAGATGCCGGATTTATGTTGGATTTTACTATGCTTGAAATTATCATTATTATATTTTTCCTTATTTGATTTGCTACTCCTTGCCTAGTATTATAGTTCAGGTAAACTTTGTGTATAATTAATGGTCAACCCCTCCTCTTTTCTCACCCTTTTATATGCCATGAACTCGGGGCTTTGGCAAGAAGTAGTATGTTTGTGGAATGCCATCTGGTGCTCTTTACGGTTTCCCATATGTCTAATAATAATGTAATGTAAATGTAGGTAGCTTTAGAGGTCTTCATTACCTGCGTATTTCTTCTGGTGTGCCCAGGCCCTTTTAATTATACAATTCTTGGCTTGAACTATGAAGTTGATGCTTTGACCTGCCCTTTTTTTTTTCTGGATATGACCCTTTTATATAAAGATTGTTTTTTTATGTAAATGGTTACAGATCCCAAGTACGTGTGTCAATGTCTGACGCGTTTCACCTATCCAGGCTTCTTTTCAGAAGGTAAAATGCTAGGTGGTGGGCCCGGCTAAAAGGGGCTCGGGAGAACACTGGGCATTCCTGCCTACCTATAAGTAGGTGAAGGAGTCTGTGCTGAAACACAGTCCTCTCATAATAGAAGGTACCTTGGTTTGAGCTTTTCAGGGTGGTTTGGTGTTCATACCAACAGTTTAATTTTTTTGTTACCCAGTTTTCTCCCCAGCCCCTTTATCGGGTTGCACCACCCGGCACTTTTAGTAACCACCTGGATGTTTTTGGGTAACAAAGAAGCTGCCACCTGTCTACAATTTTTGCCACCCAGGTTAAACAAAGTCTGGGTTGAACACGGTTGTTACTCCTTTAGACAGTTAAGTATGGTTAGGCCTTTGGCGCAATGTAGAGTTTGTGTCAGGTGCCGGGACGCAGACTTAACTCTGGTGTCTTCAGACTCTATTTTCTCTTTCATATCGGCCTTTCTGCTTTCATTGCATGGTTCTTTTTTTTTTTTTAATCCCTCCTCCTTGTCTGGCTCTGTTCTCTGCTAGAAGCCGAGCTATCTGAGGCTATCATTATTATTCGGGGCACGGCCTCCGCCTCTATATGTAGCAGCAGAACACCATGTGTGAGAGGCATCAGTAATCACATTTTCTAGTCTCTCTTATCTGCAAAACGGGGTTGGAGAGTTAAATTTAGCACAGTGTTTTGGACCCCGAGAGCGGAGGGGAGTCACTCTCCGACATTCACGTCACAGACCGAGCCCCAACCAGCCACAGAATGGGGAATATGAAAGCAGCGGCACAGGGGACTTGCAGTCACTTTATAAAAAATAAGCAGGACCCCATTAATTATTGAGCAGGTTATTTTTAGCTTGGCTCCCTTTGTGCAAAGAGATGTAAGCAACCTTGCCCCTCCGCCCATCTTCGTGCGTTGGAAATAGATAGTCGGGTGGATGTTCATCCGTCACGCCGCCAAACGTACCACAATGCAGGGGGAACGGTAAGGGTTCAAGGCCCAGGGGTCACCTAAGGACACAATGACCTACCAGCCAATCACCAGTCTGCTGCTATTGTTATGTGTGAGCTTAATAATTAGGAGGTGAAATCTGATTGGTGGGTGATGCCTGAGAACAATTTACTCATCATCGCTTTGCTCAATGCTTTTGATAGAGAATTCCAGGAAATATCAAATGGCAGAACACATTTTTGTACTGTGGTATAAAAGAAATTAGCTAAACTAGCTATTTTAATCATAAATTGCACACAAGTATGACATTTTTATCCTGTTTTTGCAATGGTACCTACTATTTTATAAAAAATTGCAGTCTTTTTGTACATCTGAGTCATCTGAAACACCTCTGATCAAATCAGGGACTGTATGTGTATATGCACATATATCGGTGGGTATAGAGATATGGGTATAGACATAGATAGATATATAGTGTTTTTTGCTGATAGGTGCAAGAAGTGACAATCGCCACTTGTGTTGTCTTAAGAGGTTGGATTCACTTGGACAAAAGCAATCGGATTGTATTTTGTAGCTTGTTTTGCCAATATTACAACCACCAGTCTTTGCTGTGTGTTTTTCCCCCATACCCATGCATGTTGTGCTACATGCTAACATTGACTGACCCATCGACAGTGTCTATGGGGATAATCCTTAAGCCATGTTCTGGCTTTTGCTTAGCATTTCGATGGTATGGATCATTGGGCATGTTTTGAGTAAAGCCCACCAACCCTAGAAGTTAGTAGATTGGTACAGGATAGGTCAGATTGGTGTGTGCACCTGAAATTTTGGGCTCATTTTGAAGATCTCTGCATGTAGTTAAGCATGAGCGCTTTTAAGAAGTTCCTTTAAGACCCGATTTCACACAGGTTTTCCCAGTATTCGTATTTTCAGTCAAAACCTCAAGCCAACTTTTACCAGAACCTTGAAATCCTATCTTGACCCCTAAGGACAACTATTCACAAATGTAATGGTATCTGGGCACCCCAAAGGGGCCTGATCTTTCCTTTCCAATGCTTTATTGACATCCACTCGATTTTTTATGCAGAGCTGTACAAAGTCCATAGTCATGTTACTATCTGTCCCTCAAAGGGACTCGCAATCTAATGTATCTACCATGGTCAGTCATATGTCTTTAAGACAGTCTAAGGTAAATTTTTTTGGGTAAGCCAGTTAACCTAACTGCATATTTTTGGAATGTGGGAGGAAACCGGATAACCTGAAAGAAACCCACCCAAACACGGGGAGAACATGCAGAGTCCTGGCTAGATTAGAACCTGGGACCTAGCGCTGCAAAGACCAGAGTGCTAACCACTGTCCACTGTGCTGTCCCTCATTGCACTCTACTAAAGCTCTTGTACAAGTTTCCAGGCATCGTTCGAGCAAATAAATGGATTCTGTAATTGATCAAACCATCTTTTACTGAATGCCAAAAAGATTAGGCTCAAGCAGTCTGGATATATTAAAGACCAAATGATTTAAAAATACAATTATCCTTGGAGTGGGGGAATATGATGTCCAACTATATGGTGGATGGTTAGTCACAGAAGCTATGGTCCTACTGTTTCAAAGACATATGACCCAAATAGACCCAATCCGTTCAGTGTTCCCCCTAGCCCCTTTTAACTGGGTGCACCACCCGGTTGTTTTTGGGTGGTTACTAAAGAGTTGGGTTACAATACAGGGGCCACCAGTCACCTTCAGATTCTTCCCACCCAGCAGGAGAGAACAATGTGCCAGGAGCAGATATAAACGGCCCTTGAAATCGTTGCCCCCATAGCCAGAAAATCTCATGGTTCTGGTGGATTGGGCATTTTGGGGCTGTTCTAGAAATATAATGCCAGGCTTCTGTTTGATGCCAAGGGTAGGTTCCTCTGCTCCTCTTGTGTCATGGTCTGTATTTGTCTGTCATTTGCAACCCCTATTTAATGTACAGCCGCTGCAAAATATTTTGGCGCTAAATAAATCCTGTTTATTCATAATAATAATTTTACATAGCTGGACCTACTAACAAGCCTAATACTAACAACCTGACAACACTGCCAATTTAGCATACATTTTTGGAAGGTTTGCTGAAATCTACATCAACTAAAATGCCACGGCAAAAATCTAACTTTCCGTTTTAAAAACTTTTTGACCTGCCACCCGTAAGTTTTCCAAAACTGTTGAATGCAATCACTTACGTGGAATGTTTTCAGCTGCCGATACTATCTTAAGTCAACAGTGACGTTGTTAGAGTCAGAGACATTCCCAGTAAACATAAATTATAGTATTTGAACTCTCCGGAGACCCAGTAACAGAAAGAAGACGCCAACAGCCCCCAGCCTTGCAGTATCAGAAAGGGCGTCGTAGAGAAAAAAATATGTATTGCGTGATGGAAAGAGAAATGAGAGAGACGTCATTTATCATAAAACCCTCCTTGCCTTTAAAAATTAGATTTTACTTGATGTCAACAAACGAGCTAATTTTAGCCTTCAAGGGAAGAGTAGAAATTGCACGTCACCGCTCTCATGAATTACACATTAAGCTTTGTTAGGTGTTGCCACTTATTTCAAGTAAGTGTAAAACAGATTGTCGTTAATAGGCGAACGCATGGCTCACTGTGCTGCGCTGGTTTGTAAGTGACGATTCTCCCGCTCTCTACGCAGAGTTGGTTTAATGGCATTAGATCAAAAGGCTCTTTTAATTCACTAGTTATTATTCAGCTCATCAGAGGCTCCGCAAGAAAAAAATTTGCAGCCGCTGAACTGTGAATTTGATGTGATTGACAAAGTTTTTTCTCGATTTTACTTTCCATCATGTTGGTGGGGGGCAGTTGAAACAAAAATGTATTGACTGCAAAACTAAATACCGTATTTTTCGGACTATAAGACGCTCCGGCCTATAAGACGCACCCAATTTTAAAGGAGAAAAACCTAGAAAAAAAAGATTCTGAACAAAATACTAAAAAATCACTCTGTGTCAATGTATCGCCTTCTAATCACTCTGTGTCAATGTATCCCCTTCTAATCACTCTGACACAGAGTGATCAGAAGGGGATACATTGACACAGAGTGATTAGAAGGGGATACATTGACACAATGTATCCCCTTCTGATCACCCTGTGCCAAAAAATCATACTCACCCGATACCGCGATCCCGCGATGCTGTGGGCTTCTTCTTCTCCTCGCTCTCCTCCCGGCTGCAGCGCGTGTCCCCTCCTCCTCTGAGCGAGGAGAAGCCGACACGCATACCCCAGCGATCCCATAAGCAGGCTGATCCAGCCTGCTTACCGGATCGCGAGGGCACGTGTGCCGGCTTCTCCTCGCTCAGAGGAGGAGGAGACACGCGCTGCAGCCGGGAGGAGAGCCAGGAGAAGCCGGCACCCGTGCCCTCGCGATCCCATAAGCAGGCTGATCCAGCCTGCTTATGGGATCGCGGGGGCACGCGTGTCGGCTTCTCCTCGCTCAGAGGAGGAGGAGACACGCGCTGCAGCCGGGAGGAGAGCGAGGAGAAGAAGAAGCCCACAGCATCGCGGGATCGCGGTATCGGATGAGTATGATTTTTTTAAATTATATTTAACATGTATTCGGTGTATAAGACGCACCCACTTTCCCCCCCCAGTTTTGGGGAAGAAAAAGTGCGTCTTATAGTCCGAAAAATACGGTAGTATACAATATTGAACCCAGAAATTTTTTTGAAGCTGGGTGGGAAGAAATTGTAGGTTGGTGGTGGTCCCTGTATTGTGACTCTTGGTCGGTTGGGTACACACCACACGTACAATATTTGTCATTGGAAAGGATCTTTCACGATCCTTTCTAACGAAAAAAGACGACTGCACGATGCGTGAATGAGAGCTGTACATACAGCACCGTTCTGCTCTATGGGGAGGGGAAGAACGACAGAGCGGCACCCCGCTGCGCTCTCCCCTTTGCTTCTATTACAATTGTTCGTCATTCATGGATCTGCCAGGAGAGCTTCATGAACAACGCGCGTTGTACACACACGGATTCTCGTCCGATATCAACCCTGAGGAGATTATTGGATGAGAATCATCTGATGTGTGTACGTTACCTTACTCTTCAGTAAGTAAAAAAGACACTTCGGGTGTTGCGCCCGGATAAAAGCAGCTGAAGAGAATACCGAGTATAGCCCTAGACGGGGGGGAAAAAAGTAATCATTTCTACATGTGCCCCAGTTCTAATGAGATTTTGAGGTTAGTGACGTTATTGAACCACTAAAGCAATGCAGATGTCTGTAACATTGTACAGGCGGATTTATTCCTACCAATTGTATAAGTGATTGTTGGCAATCACGTCGGGTGATTCTTGCCCAATACCAGCAGTCGGGCTTGTCTTGCACAAAGGTCACCCAACGTTGTTCATGTATCCATCCTGACGAATCCATAATTGACCACAATACAAATGAAGGGAGGGAGCACAGTGAGGTGCCTCTTGCTCGTTCTCCTTCCTATCCTCTAAATAGAACAGAAGGGCACTTAGCAGTCGTTCGTTCATCTGTCACTCCTGTTTCTCTGGAAATGATCGTTTGCAGTGAGGAAAGATTGTTTGCAGTGACAATAATTGAGCCTTGCATGTAGGATTGGCTCCCCGAGTACACCATGTATGACAGCGTGGCGTCTCTCCTTCGGTCTTCTGAGCTCCGCTCTGTGTAGCAATCCTCCCGCGCCTTCCTCGCTCCGAGTCCACCGGCTTTTGGTGATCCTGTCACTGCATGCTCGCAGGAATGCAGACTGGCTCTTTACTATGCTCCATACCTAACAACCAATTCCCTTAAGGACCAGGTTGGTGGAAAGGAACCTGGTTAAGGAGTATCTCTATTTTTTTCAGATTTTTTTTAAGCTCGGTGGGAGGATCTGTAGGTGGATGGTGGTTCCTGTATCATGACCCAACTTTTCAGTAACCACCCAAAAACAGCCAGAAAAGTGCTGGGTGGTGCTCCAAGCTAAAAGAGGCTGGGGAGATCACTGTGTACAAGTAGCCATTACGGCTGTATCGGCTTGTTTGACCTCTCGTTCCAAAACCATAGCTAATAATATGGAAACTTTTTCCTTCCACATCTATACCAGCCTTCACATTTCCAGTATGGCTTTCTATACCTCATTGGAGGATGTCTGTCAGAATCTCATCAGCTAAAAGAGTATTTTTTTACTGGGCTGGTACTGATGTTGGATAAGATGATCTTCACAAGTAGCATTCCAGTATTCTGTCTTGAACTTTTTTTTTTGGGTGGTGTCCCCCACATTGTGAGCCAACTTCTCAAGAGCCACCCAAACACAGCCAAGTGGTTTCTAAAAAGTGATGTGCCCAGCTAAAATGGCCTGGGATGAATGCTGCAATATAAATGTCTTTAGTAGGATTGAGGTTGGGGCTTTATGCAGACCACACCAAACTCAGAACAATGTCTTTATGAAGCTAATTTTGTGCAAAAAGGGCTCAGTCCTGCTAGAACAAAAAGGATTTTCCCCACGCTTGCCACAAGGTTGAAAGCACATGCATTTTAAAATATTTGGACTGCATATTGAAGTATTGCCAGTACGCGTCAATGGAAACATCTGAACTCAATAATAATTTGAAAAGATGTCGTATCCTCGGCAATATAATGTACAATGACCACAATAATACAAATGCCTTTCCTCCTCTACACCTCACTGCTGACAACTCCTCCACATGAAACATGGCCAAAACTTAGCAAGTATATGTGAAATAGCAATCTGTTCTTGACTGAACCACAAGGATGAAACACTGTAGAAGAACTGAAAGTCTGGAAAACCAAATACTTTGCAGGTTTAATTTCTTTGGTGGAGTTTTTTTCATTTTAGGCATATAGGGAGTGACTTCAATCTACTGTCTGGGTTCCTGTGATCTGTTGAGGAAGACCCAAACTCCAAGATTTTTATTACATCCCACTGATGCAGTGTTCTCCCCAGAATTATTTTTTAAGGAAAAGAAACTGTAGTTGGGGTGGTGGTCACTGTATCATGACCCAGTTTTTTAGTAACCACCCAGAAACAGCCAGCTGGTTACTGAAAAGTGCCAGGTGGCACGCCTAGCTAAATAGGACCAGGGACACTGCTTGTCTTGGTTTTGGTTTAGGTTTCATTTAAAGTGCTACACCACACAACTTTTTTTTTTTTTTTTACCTTTATATAGTAATATGGGCACTAGCTTGTTTTTGTTTTGGCCCCGTTGGAAAGATTTTTTATCCAAGAGGCACAACAGGAGTTGAAATTTCCAACCTGAGGGTTTTTTCACTGTAACAAGGTTCTACTTTGGAAGATTTTAATTACAGTAAATTTTGACTGCAACCAAAACTTTGATACACATAGTTCTGTTTTCATTAAAAAAATGTCTGTGTTCCATTTGTTTTCATATAGTCTAGGTAGCAAAGATAGCGGTACAATTTAGGTTTTTGCGCACGGAAAAAGGTGCCGATTGTGTTTGGGATAATGCCAGACCCATCTATCCCGGCTTATGGCTGTAATTCAGCACTGAGTCATTTAAGGGCACATAATTGGCTCTTAGCTTTCAGCTGCTTGTCAGTGTTTAAGAGTCATCTGAGTGACTTGTGGCGTACGTAACACACCGTGTCTCAACCAGACCTGCGAGCACCTTTTTTTTCCATTGACGAACTTTCTTACTTTTTTGTGCTAGATGCCAAACAAACCTGGCGCCATTCCTGACTCATATGTCTGATTTTGTCATCTCTTGGGAAAATTTGGAACTTCTTAGAACTTTATGATGGATGGAAGAAGGGTGGATAAATCCTAGACTTAAAGGGGAGAATGCAGTCAAATCCTAAATCAAAAGCTATCATCAGATGGATTTAAAGCAGGATTGTTTTTAGAAATATAGGCAAGCTGAAGTCGGATAGCAGCACTTGTATTGTGAGGCAAGTTTTTAATAACCACTGGAGGGCTGGGGAGAATTCTGCCACAGCTTTCCCAGTTTCCAGGCTGCCATGTTAATCCTTCGGCCAGCGACTTAGAAAGGCTCGCTTTAAGGCGTGGCCCGCAAGAAAATTTTGGTGGTACGTGGCTCTGGCCGGTGTGCCCCCGAGCGGAGTCAGGAGAAGGCCGCGGACCATGCCCCCCGTACAGATCCCAGGCTCAGGGAAGGGGGTGGGTTCTGGCATCATGATGTCACTATGGGGGAAGTTTCTCCCCCTTTGAGTAACACCTGGCTCCCCGTGCACGCGCGGTCTGGAGCCGGTAAATTTAGTGGTCTGTGGGTCCGAAAAATTTGTCGACCACTGCTTTAGGTGAATGCGAATAACTGTAATGAAACCAATGACTGATTTCTTTTTTTTTTTTCCCCCCCTTCATACATATGTATGTAGCGCTTACCCCTGTAGGAGCAGCTAATGTATCCCCATGTTACTCCTAGTGATGTGGCAGAAGAACTAGCAAAGGCTCCTGCAAATCCAGTTTTAGGGGTTTATTATAACTTGATGCAAAAGGAGAAATGGTTAGCAGAGTGTCAGAAAAGCAGCAGTTTGTATCCAGTAATATCCCATACAGTAAATACTGACAGATGACCTTTAGCATCCTCGCTGTCTCACGTCCATAGTGAAACATGAGAGAAGCAGTCTGCCTCTGAAGTGGGTTTCCCTGTGAATGACATTCCCAAATTCACCACCGACGGGTCCTGTCCTAAGCACCTTCTTTAGGATCCCATCATTCAGCTTCTTCTTCGTCCTCAGCCAGTGAAAGTCTAGCTTATCCCAAGCTTTAGGTTCCCTTAGCTTACCCTGGGCTTTCCATGACCGACTTGTCATCGTCTTCTCTAATCCATGGCAAGGGCAAGCTTGCTTATCTTCCCCTTTAAATTGTTGCAGAAACCCACCCAAAAATTATCATAGACCTAAATAGTGATGCATTAGAACAGTGTCTGGTATGACTAGATGCCACCTCTGCAACGGGAAGCTAGCCAACCATCCCTCATGAGGAGTACTAATTCTCCCCAGAATACACTAAAGTTAACCCTGTAACCTTGCAATACTAAAGTTATGCCACATATATATTTCATATATTTACATGTTTTTGGCTCAACAATTCATAAAAAGTTTCTGTAACCCTTAGGAGCCATTTAAAGCCCCAAGAAAGTGTGAATATACATTACATAAATATATTCCAGATACATCAAAACCAAAAAGTGTCACGTCATGGGGCCCATATAAAAATTCCTGCTGCTGTGTTAAAGGATGTTTATTAATGCTTGTTTAAAATGTTTTAAGGAATGGACAATAAACACTTTTTTTCCAACAAAGCATACCGCAGTGCAAAGCAATGTGTTACTAGGCTTTGGAATGACGGTCACAATAAATGACCATGAATGAACTCACGCAATTTGCATTAACAAATGTTGCTGGATAAAACTGAAAGTTCAGTTGCGCTTTAAATGCCATTTCTTTAGCTTTCCTTATTGATGGCAATGCCAAAATTAGAACCGAAAATGTTTAATTTCATTAATCCTCAAACTTTTTTTTCTACTTGTATTTAAAGGAGATTGTCATTCCCACATAAAAGAAGCAGACCACAATGTACAGAAGTACTTTCAATCTTACTCCGAAGAAGAAAAGACTTCAGCAAACCAGGGGACAGACCCAAGTACAAGCTCCTCGCTGCATTTGGAGAGTGAGTATTCATCTGTTTTCCTGTCACTACTTCCCACCACTACATATCTCCCCTCCTATTGTGTGTTACTTCCCCCACCTCCTAGATTGTAAGCTCTTCGGGGCAGGGTCCTCTACTCCTCCTGTGTCACTGTCTGTATTTGTCTGTCATTTGCAACGCCTATTTTATGTACAGCACTGCATAATATGTTAGCGCTATATAAATCCTGTTTAATAAGGATAAATTGGGAACAAAAGATTTGGGATGATGGAAGGGTAGAGTGATCACTTCTAATGTAATAACACGTTCGTCCGAAACTGAAGTTACTGATTTGGCTTACTGGACAGAATGAGGTAGGAGGAAATGGCAACCAGATGTAAATATGTGGTCACTCCGAATAGCCCAAAGTTTGTTGACTTGTCACCCTGATAAACTTGTTAATCTCATACAGTTCCAAAATCATAGCAATTATTTGCGAGTCCCCATTCCCCTTCCCTTTTTGACTATGACAGGCTCCAGTCTAATCATAAGGAGTTTGTGTGTGTTTGTGGGAATTTGTGCCCATTTAGCCAATAATTTAGAGGTCAGGTATTTGACCTAGCCATTAATAATTACATTTCATCTCAAGGTTGTTCAGGAAGGTTGAAGTCAGAGCTCTGTGATGGTAACTTGAGTTTCTTTATACCAAATTCATTAAACCAGATCTGAGCAGTCATGCTGGAACAAAAAGAAAAATTGTTGCCACAAGGCTGAAAATGCACATTTGTCTAGGTTTTTTAAAATACTGTAGCTTTAGCAGAATTGTTTAACAATTGGTTTGCCCATATAGCATACCTGCAGTTGCATAGTGGTGGCGGTTCAGTAACCGTGCCATCAATTCAGTTACACATTAAAGAAAACTTGTACAGTTATGTCCATAATTATTTGGACAGAAACAACTTTTTTTCTATTTTTGGTTCTGTACGTTACCACAATTAATTTTAAATGAAACAACTCAGATGCAGTTGAACTGCAGTCTTTCAGCTTTAATTCAGTGGGTTGAACAAAAAGATTGCATAAAAATATGAGGAACTAAAGCTTTTTTTTTTTTTTTTTTTACACAATCACTTTAGGGGCTCAAAAGTAATTGAACAATTGAATCAAAGGCTATTTCAAAGGGCTGGTGTGGGCAATTCCTTCGTTATGTCATTATCAGTTAGGCAGATAAAAGACCTGAAGTTGATTTGGGGGGGGCTTGTATGTGGAAGATTTTGCTGTGACAACATGCGTTCAGAGGAGCTCTCCATGCAGGTGAAACAAGCCATCCCTAAGCTGCAAAAACAGAAAAAACCCATCTGAGAAATTGCTACAATATTAGGAGTGGCAAAATCCACAGTTTGGTACATCATGAGAAAGAAACAAAGCACTGGTGAACTCAGAAACACCAAAAGAGCTGGACGTCCACGGAAGGCAACAGTGGTGGATGGAAGGTGCAAGTCACTCATAAGCCTCAAGAATAGAAAGGCAAGATTGGACTTTTCTCAAAAACATTTTAAAAAGCCAGCACAGTTCTGGAAAAACATTCTTTTGACAGATGAAACCAAGATCAACCTTTACCAGAATGATGGCAAGAAAAAAGTATGGAGAAGGCCTGGAACAGCTCATGATCCAAAGCATACCACATCCACTGTAAAACATGGCGGAGACAGTGTGATGGCTTGGGCGTGCATGGCTGCCATGGCACTGGGACACTAGTGTTTATCCATGATGTGACACAGGACAGAAGCAGCCAAATGAATTCTGAGGTGTTCAGAGACATACTGTCCAAATCCAGCTAAATGCAGTCACATTGATTGGGAGGCGTTTCATAATACAGTTGGACAATGACCCAAAGCAACCCAGGAGGTTATTAAAGCAAAGAAGTGGAATATTCTTGAATGGCCAAGTCAGTGACCTGATCTGAACCCAATTGAGCATGCATTTTACTTGTTGAAGACTAAACTTCGGACAGAGAGGCTCACAAACAAACAGCAACTGAAAGCCGCTGCAGCCTGGCAGAGCATTAAAAAGGAGGAAACCCGGCGTCTGGTGATGTCCATGAGTTCAAGACTACGGGCTGTCATTGCCAGCAAAGGGTTTTCAACCAAGTATTAGAAATGAACATTTTATTTTCACCTTTTTAATTCCTCCAATTACTTTTAAACCCCTGAAATGGAATGATTGTGTTAAAAAAAAAAAAGCTTTAAATTTTTTACACATTTTTATGCATTCTTTTTTTTCAACCCACTGAATTAAAGCTAAAAGTCTGCAGTTCAACTGCATCTAAGTTGTTTCATTTAAAACTAATTGTGGTAATGTACGGAACCAAAATTAGAAAAAAGTTGTCTCTGTCCAAATATTTATGGACCTAACTGTATATATGAAACATTTTTAAATTATAAAGCAGCCTTTCTCACCTTTTTTTTTTTTTTTTTGAATATTATGGAGGAACGCTTGAAATAACTGTTCGATTTTCTAGCTCACAGTACGTTAGTGACCATGGGAAGAATGTCATCATTACAGATGGCTAAAAAAAAAAAAAAAAAAAAAAAAAAACAGCCTTGGCATACAAGTGCCTGCACCATTGATACCACATCCTGGCCTTTTGGGAATTTGCTCCAGGATACTGCCAAAATCAATTTAGCAAACATAAAATTGCTGAATGAATGCCACACACCCCAAAATGCAATACTCCATGTCTGTACCTTGGTGAGAGATGCAGATATTCTCACTTAAGGGGAGCACAACTAGTTCCCAAAGTCATAATGAAGACAGATCCCCTTTCTGTACATTCATGTGATTTTCATATTAGTAACTTGTGTTCGTATAGCACTCTAATATACAGCAAGGTCCATAGTCATGTCACTAGTTGTCCCTCAAAGGGGGCCCACAATCTATTGTTGCTACCATAGAAATATGTAATAAATAGTCCATTTGGGGTGGAAGCCAACTTAACTGCATGTTAATTGAATGTGGGAGGAAACCAGAGTGTCCAGAGGAAACCCACACAAACACAGGGAGAACCTACAAACTCCATGCAGATAATGTCCTGGCTACGATTCTAACCTGGGACCCAGTGCTGCAAAGACCATGGTGCTAACTACTGAACCACCCTACCAAGCACAAACACAAATATCCATTTGTAAAGCTGTCCAAATACACAAAATATTTTGGTTTGAATAATAAGCTCCTCTGGGCAGGGTCTCCCCCCTCCTCCTGTGTCACTGTCTATATCCGTCTGTCAATTGCAACCCCTATTGAATGTACAGTGCTGCGTAATTTGTTGGAACGGTATCCATACCGTTTAATAATAATTAAAAATTATGAAAGTGAAATATTTTGGACCTGGAATTCTTTCTATTTCTATCTAGAATTTGATCAGTCCCAGATTTACATAAATTTCTTTCTTCTTGAAATTCTCTCCTCCAGATGTCGTCTTAGCGGAATCAAACAATACAGAGGACCCTGTCCCCGAGGATCCAATGTCTGAAGAGATGCTGGCCCTTGTTGATGAGTTTGAAAACTCATGGCCCCTAGAAGCCTTTGAAGGTGCTCTGGAGCTAAAGGGCAGACGGATGGACCTTCAGGGAATCCGAGTCCTGAAGAAAGGGACTCAGGATGGCCAGTCTGGTTCCTGCTTTGGGGACTGTGATGATGATGATGAAGCTGAATGGGTAAGACGCTGTTTTAAAAGATTTAACCTGTTTGTGTTTTTCTAACAAAAACAGGTTAAAGGCCCTTATTTAGATGCCTATTTATTGTGCCGGTCATTTTAGAACTTGGGACTAAGATATAACACATCCTTTTCTTTATTTTACAGATTACTTTCCAAGTGAAACGTCTTAAGAAACCAAAATCAGACGGCTCTAATATGGTGGATCTCCCAGAAGGGGTCGATGATGATACCATTGATGGAGGAAATGATGACTTGCAAGCTGCACTGGAAATCAGTGGGCCAAAAATACCAGCTCCAGGTCCTCCGGGTATACAGAACTTTAATGCAACCTGTTATCCATTGAGTAAAGCTGCCCATATGTACAATTCTAATGGCAACAAATTCAAACATTAACAATCCTTTACAGAACTTTACAACCTGTAAAGTTATTCCCCAGGCCAACCATTTTAAGATAAAGATTTTTTTTGGTCTTCTTGGTTCCTAAATTAAAAGATTTGCATGTGGAAAGTTGGTATATTATCTTCTGTCTATGGATACCTCCAAGCACCCATAAACAGAAGGTGAGGGTGCATCACCTTCAACAAGTTAAGAAAAAGTGAAAGAGGAACAGATCACTTACAGAAGTTTTTGTTGCTCTAAAAATCTTCAACAACTGATTTCCCTGCGAAAGCGTTCTGCACCCTTATATATTGTTTATTATTGTGCTTATTTTACACAGGCCGACGACCTGATTACCGCAGTCTTGGATGGCCAAGTCCAGATGAGTGCCTGAAATTACGCCGTGTTGAATTGTCCACAGTGGCCAGTACGTGGCTGGCCGTATCGGCTAAAAACATAGAGTAAGTACATCTGTAGCTATGGCGGTCACTTTTCTAGGTCTAACAATTTGTTGGAAAGCCTCAGCGTTTTGATAAGATGTTTGCTATAGCGTAGAATTTTGTGATCTGCTAGTTTATTTAATAAAATGGGATCAGTGTTTGTAGAAACAGTAAACCGCTAATTCTCATTTACCCCTGTAGGACCATGGAAGGGGAAAAGGATTAGGTGGATTGACCAAAGTTGTTGTTTTTTTGTTTTTTTTTTGTAACAATACTTATTAAAAGAATTATTTGATTTGATTCAATCCCCAATATTATCCCAAGCTTGATTGCATCTAAAATGTACAGGATACAGGTGCTCTTGTTCAGAAATAAAAATGTGACAGGGTCCCTTATAGTTATTTAATTATCCATTGGCTTTATAAGACTCATATTTCACTCTGCTCTGTTTTTAGTATTACAGAACATGTGGACTTTGCCACTCCGCTTCAAGAGCCAGGGGTCGAGCCTCTTTGTAACGCCAACTTGGCGGCCAGCATGCACACACTGGATCACTTGTATGGTGTTGCCAATCGAGCTGCCATACACTACACTGGAGAGAGCCAGCTGAAGGAGGTAAATGTCATATTCTGCCACATCCATTTGTTTTTGGCACTTCCATACATAGTGATGGAGACGTATTCTAAAGGGCTAGATCACAAAATGGCCCCTATGTGTATTGAGCTTAGACTTAATATTTTAATTCCTAAAGTGACTTTATATGGCTACCAATTTTCTATTTATAAACAAAGTTATTTACCCGCAGGAGCTCTTGGTGCTCCTGCTACACCTGAATGCTTTGCTGTTCTGATTAGGCAAAGCTCCATCACATTCAGCTGTTATCTGGGGATTAGATTTATGTGTTATAAATGTACAAATGTGAAACATTCCTGTTTAATGAAACATAAGGTGTCAGGGGAGCAATGTTATCTGGCTGAAAGTATTGTGGTTTATAAGCCATGCATGTTGTACAAAAGGTCAACATAGTGGCTTGAAGTGCAATTAAAGCTTGGGGTGATCTGCTTCCAGATTTGAATCTCCTGGAACAATACCAGCTCTTCCAAAACTTTTTAATATTAAATTGTTTCCCCTCCTAATGCTTTTCACAATATTTTGTATTGTGTCTGTGGGAATTTGCACTTCATAAGACCTAAGATCTGGCTCCTAATCAAGTGTTCCAGTTCTTCTCCAAATGTTAAATAGGGTTGGGGTACACTTTCCACAATTCCTCTACACCAAACTCATCATACTATGTCTTTTTTGAACTGGATTTGCTCATAAGGGCGCAGTCAGCTTGTAAAAAAAAAGAGCCCGCATTAAGGTCCTAAGGTTAGAATTGTTAAAATGATGTCTTATTTATGCCGTTTAAATACAAATCTCCTTGATGGGATGTTGATGCCATTCTGTTTTGCTTTCTAGGTATTGCAGAACCTTGGAAAGGACAAATACCCTCCAGAGGCTTTAGAGCAAGTGGGGGCAAGAATTATGAAGATGCTGGAGAAGGTGAGCAGAGCTGTTCTTGTTTATTCTGTCATTATTCCCTGGGGGTGTCAGGGGCTTTGGGTTCCAGGGAGACGTAGCTATTCCCCCTACCCAACCCTGATGTTTGTCAAGGTCCTGACAGTGGCAGAGAATTCCTTTTTCAATCAGAACTGACAGTCTTTGCAGACCACAAAAGGCTTCCCCTTTCCATGCCAGCACCTTAACTAGATGTCAAAGGAGAGGAGGGCAGCTGATAATTCTCTGAAATGCAAAGTACAGGTTACAAAATCTAATGTCTACAGCAAGGCTTGGAAGCAAAATTGATGAATTTAACAAACTTAGATTTGTTTCCTTTTTATTTCATTAACATCTTCCCTTTTGTTTTCAAATTCTATAGAATCAGACATCGTGGGTTTTATCCAGCATGGCTGCTTTGTACTGGAGAGTCAGAGGTCAAGGAAAAAAAGCCATAGACTGCTTACGTCAAGCTTTGCACTACGCCCCTCATCATATGAAGGTCAGTGGTTGTCTGGGTTAAGTTTTTCTTCTGAAACTTAAAACAAATGGAGATAATGTTTTATTTCGTTATTTCAACGAACGAGCAGGAATCATTTGGAGCTTGCACATATTTTCAGTCCTTCAATTTACCTCTTTTGATTCAGTGTACATTAAAATTAAAAATTCTCAAGTCTTTGTCTTTCTTTGTTAATTGGACAGTGTACTGCAGAAGCTACTGGTTCATAATGGCTGCTCTATCCTTTTCAAATCTCACATACTTGTCTTTTTCAGGATGTGCCCCTCATCAGCCTAGCAAACATCTTTCACAATGCCAAACTGTGGAATGATGCCATCATTGTTGCCACTATGGCGGTGGAAATCGCCCCCCATTTTGTGGTGAATCACTTCACACTGGCCAACGTATATGTAGCAATGGTAAGTGCAGAAATTGCGGAGTACAGCATCCAGAAATTGTTTCTCAATAGGATCGTGATAAGGAGGGAAGTTTCCATAAAAAAAAAAAAAAAAAACTTGAATTGAGTAAAGGCCCCTTGGCAAAACCAGACCCCCGCCTGCCCATTATTCAGGTTATACTGGTACCTACAGAAGGATTAGACACTTGTTAACAAAAACTGTAGGGTATCCCAGAATAGCTCCTACAACTAGCAGCATGAATAGGTTTTTTTTTTTTATGCCAGTGTCCTAGAAGGATGGACGTCTTCTCTACAGCTCTGTTGTGTAAAGACTAACTTATTCTTTTTTAGCACCTTGCACATTTCTCTACATTACTGTTGCAACATTGAGTCTTTGTCTTTTATCTTTCTGGCAAGATCCTGATGTTTGTAGTACCATTTCCTAACCCTACTGGGCAGGAAATTGCAAAGTTAACTTAAAGGAGACTCTCAGGTGCCAGACTCCATGTAGTGCACTTTCCAGACTCTGTTAGTTGATTCAATGCTCGCCTCGCCTTAATAATTACTTAATAGGCCAGTCTGGCCAAACAATAAAAGTTGCCTCATTTATTTAGCGTTCCACACAATAAGTTGGAAGAAATTTCTAGATATTTTTGTTGTCTAGCCCTGCCCTTCACTGGATTGTGGCTGCAGCTTTACCCCTGTATCAACAGTGTCTGAATAGTCAAAATCTATTAAAAGATGTGACTGCTGCTGATCCTTCATTTGGATCCCTTGAGGACAGAATCTCTTTAAACAAGCTCTTTGCAATATTTTTTTCCGGATTCCACTGCTGGCAAGAGCCTAAGCTACGGACTGAAAAAAACCCTATTGTTTCTCCACTCGCCCAACTTCCATTTAGAGGTCCCCATCGAGTTTTGGTCCCTGTCCACCAGCAATTCATGGCACTCAAAGTATGCCAAGTCCTTAGACAAGACTGCATGAAAATGCAAACTTTCATTTTAAAGTTTTAGTATATTTGTAATTAGTTAAAGTTTTGAGACAGCTTGGACAGCTTTTATCCCAGACATTTGGGGTGCGAAGTGGTATCGTAGGGCTACAAAATAATTTAATGCCCCATATCATTTGCAATCTCCATCAAATTTTCTTTGACCTTCAATGTGTTATTGGCCTGGTTCCTGTTACAGAACAATTTCACACCATACTGTTCACCATTACCCATAGGGAGTCCTTGCCCCACTTAGATTTTCCAGGATTTAAGTGTCATTGGAGTTCAAAAAATTCCACATGGGATCTATCATGTTAGTCATTGCCTTTTTATCACCAGTAAGACTTTATGCCTTCTGTGGACATCAAAGCTGTCCCTAGCTTTCCAAGTTATCAGCAATTGTTAGTGTGGTCCTGCTTAGCACTAACCCTGCTGTGTTCTTGTGATATCCCTCTTGTAGAATACCTTGACAACTTCATGTTGAGGGAAAGGTTTCACAGACTTTGTTATACAAGACCTTTACTGTTCTTGTGTTACAGCGATTCAAATAGATCCTTACTCTTCAGAAATCATTGTTGGAGTAGACTCCGCATTTGGGATTATTGGGTCTAATCAGGGACACAGCTTTGGCCATATTAATATTATTATTATTATTATTATAATAAACCGTATTTGTGTAGCGCCAACATATTACACAGTGCCGTACATTAAGTAGGTGTTTCAAATGACAGACCGATACAGTGACACAGGACGAGGAGAGGATCCTGCCCCGAAGAGCGTACTTCCACATGAGAAACATAAAACTCCACATCTAGGAGCTTTATGTAAGGTCCCTATGTCACCTATGTAAATTCCATATACAGAATACGTCTCAGTCCGGACATGTTTCTCTGATAGGGGATACATTGGGATTGTAATAAAATATTAGAAAAACATTCTATTACCCAATCCCTATGGGCGAAACGCATTGGGGTTGACACGTATTCTGTATATGGAATTTACCTAGGTGTTTATTGTATAGTTGACAGGCATCATCCCCATGACGGTTTTCATGGGGTTGTTTTGTTCTGACCCTCGTTAATTTGTGATTATGTGGTTCACACTGATGATTGTACGTTTGCTGAATTCTAAATACAATCCCACTTTGCAGTTTAAAACCCCAGCTTTCTCCTTTATTTTAATTATTTACTTAAATAAGAGGTGTATATTTAGTGAGAAGATAATATTTTGCAAATAGAAATCTTTTCAGTTGTTGAAGGACTTGTGAATTGCAAAAAAAAAAAGATTTGGAAGATGCTGTGTGTACATTTAACAATTTTATTATATTAATTATATTATATTTATTATATAAGTGCTTTCTTTTTTTCCACCCCTAGGAGGAGTTTGAGAAGGCGATGCAGTGGTATGAGTCTACCTTGCAACTGCAACCAGAGTTTGCCCCAGCGAAGGACAGAATTCGTGCCATTCAGTGTCACCTGCTAATGAAGAAGGGAAGACGTACTCCCTAACCTATCTTCCCCTCGTATATACCCACAACAATTTTTTTTTTAATGGTATTTTACGAGTTTTACTTTTCAGCGTGGGCTGTCTACCTTGGGGGGGGGGAAAAGGTTAAGGTTGCTGCTTGTATCTGACACAGAAAACACATGGATTTCTGATCAAAAATAAGCTCATTAGTCCTCAGGGGTTTCTGGAAGTGGACTTGATAGAGAACAAGAGCGATTGTCCAATAGTTTCTCCTTTTTGTTTCCGTCATCAAGTTTCCATCGTACCCCCAGCTATCACTTGTATCATTTTCCTTAATGCCCATTGAAATTTAAAAAAAAAATGGTATTACTCCACGTGCAAAAGAACCTGATTCCATAAATTCAGCTTGACTTATAATCATTTTTTAAAACATGGTGCAGGCTGTACCGATACATATTTTATTTCTACTATTACTACTAAATAAAGCTAAAAATTTATTTTAATCCAAGAGAGAATGTTGGATGCACAAGTACAAAAGACAAACTCTAGAACTGCATTTAATGGTTACAAACTGAAACTTTGTGTGATGAAAGTCTTATAATGAAAGTTTTTTAAAGACCAGTTTCCTTTATTTTTTGTGAAAGAACTACAGCTTTTTAGTCCTTGATCCATTGACTGGTTTTGATCATCATTGGGTCAATCAAACCATTCCCTTCCCTCCTTTACTAAAAACGTGTGTCTGAAAATGTCAGCTTATTATTTAAACATTGCACAATTTTCTGCTCAAAGGCAGGCGGTTTTTTGGCAGTGTGTGTTGATATGGGTTTAGAATGCAATGCCAAAATGGGATTTTTGTATTTAAGATGTTGGGTCCCCATGCAAACCCAAAGCAAGCAGGCATTGGGTCCAAAACCATGGCACTGTGGAATATGTTATTTAGAAATCTTTGTTTCACAACACAGCTCCTCATTCATCTTATTTTATATGTAGTGTTGTGGAACAGTAAAGATTTGTGAAAATCATATGCAGAGTGCAGTTGCGGATCGTATTGGTTAATTTATAGGATGTGCAAGATAACCCTTGGAGAGCCCACACAGGGGACACATGATTAAAACTTTGCAGAGGATCTGTCACCCTTCCCCATACTTTAAACTGGAAGCTTGTTTTAATAGGATAAACACAAGAACAGAAATAAAATATATTGTAGCTTACCAGTATTAAGCTTTCTATATTTATCCCAAGAACATTTTTTTGATCAATATCTTTTCAGTTGATGTGAGCTAATCTGATAATTCTGTAAACTATTTATCTCTTCATTCCATATGTAAAGGAGATGAACAAAGGCAGCCATGTTTATAGTTCTTCTTGCTAACAACCATTGTTCCTCCTGTAGTAAAGGAGAGGAATGAATGTAGCCACAAAGGACAGGAGTTGTGTTTTTTGCTGGATCACTTGGTGAAATTCAAGCATATAAATAATGCAGACGCCTCATCTGAATACCAGAAACTCCTTGGCATTGAGGGATTTAGATTCACTTTTACTTTTGGTACCAAACCAAATTCACTTCCTTAATCCAGGAAACAAGTAACTGGACTGCAATCTGTGAAGAATTTAAAAGGCAAGTCCCAATTAAAAAAAAATATAATATAATATTTTAGGCATATCCTTGAAAAATAGGTAATTTTATTACATTGACAGTTTGACTTTTGTCTATTGGTTGCAGATTGCTTAGCTTTTGTTTGGTGTAACAATGCAGACTTGCAAGGTTCCAATAGACAGTTTAGTATTTTTCTTATATTTTGGGTTGCTAATTGGTAAATTCATAAGAAATATTTGAGGTTCTGTGGTAATGCCTGCTCCTTGGCTTCCATATGTTAAGTGCTATTGTCAAACTCGGGCATTATCACTTTCTGTGACAAGACGGAACCTGTACCCTGGGTTTGTCCAAGCAAAGAGTGATGTGGCATAACCTACAGCAACCAATCAAATCCCCAGTTTTTTATTGGCTATTGCAGGTAATTGAACCATTTCTTCTGGTACCATACAACTTAACTGATCCTCAACTAAAAGCCTTGGCTGTGCAGCCATTTACCATACTTGAGAAGAAATAGATTATCCTCTAAGAATATATTTGTATTGTTTCCTGGTAGCAAGTTGCCGTTTGTAAATTGTTTTATATCTGCACGGTTGAGCTATACAGTTTAAAAGAAATACCAATGTATCTAAAGCCGTTTTTAGTGTATAGAGTAGGGAAGATTTGTTAGATATAAAGACAAGTGTCGGGTAATTAATCCTATTCTTTCCATAAAATTATTTAAATGGTGTGAAAGCCTTCAAATACGATTGAACAATAAATGCAGGAGCCAAATATATAAAATAATTTCAATTTCTTCTGTAAAAGTTTCACCAACCACTTGTACCCTTTGAGCTCCTTTTTTATCCAATTAGGCTATCCATCAATAAAAAGGACCAACAAGAGCCTGTGGAGGCTGAAATGGGGTACAAAAAGTTAGTGATTTTACCCAGATCTGTCACCACTTTACTTTAAAACTAACCTTAGGGCAGTTAAAACAAAAGACTACCCTTGCAATGGACACCATTTTTGAAGTAGCCCAGTCCTAGTTTCTTCAGAAATCTTCCCTTACAATGAGAATATTGCTGTACTGCAAGAGATGATACTTATTTATGTCTAGGGAGAGCACTTTTACTTACCTTATCCCTTGCAGCCTTTTCCAAATGCCCCAATGATGTGTAGTCACAGGCACTGAATGCCATCCCTTACAATGCAGGGCCAGTAACACTCTGCATTGTAAGGGTAAGGAGCCAAGTGCTCATCCTACAGTCCATAGCGGTCATATGGATGGGGAAGTACATCGGGGAAAGAGATGAGGTAGGTAAAGTCCTGTTTACATTACCCTAGATAAAAGAAAAAGTATGGCTGCAGACACTGCATGGAGACTCATTGATGGTGTAGCAAATAAGAGATCTTAGGAAACCAGTCACAGGAAAGGAGGAAACCTGCAGAAGTGATTAAGTAACGAAGTGTTTTTTATTGCAGCATTTGGGGACCTCCACTGCAAGAGTAGATTCCTAATTTCCCTGGAGTTAGGCTTTCATGTGAACCTGTGCCTAATAGGGCCAAGCAAAGGCCTTCTGCCTCCAGCACAATATTCTTACCTTGGCTTTTTGGACGATCCATTTAAATACCAATAACCAAAGGTAAGGACTCTGTAGTTTTGGTCAAACCCCATCACAACAAGCGTGTCCTATTCTCCTCCATACCCGGTTGTACTGTTTATTTGCTTCGGCTCCTGGACCTAAACAGAGCAGCCAGGAAGAAATCTAATATACTAGAGATGAAAGGTTGAAGCAAACCTGTTACTTTGCACTGCATTGTGAAAGTAAAAATTTGATTTGAGGATAAAGGATTGTTTAACCTACTGAAGTTGTTTCAGAATGTTGGTCTGTCCTTAGCCTTGATTTGTGAGGTCAAATTCCAGACAATTATTGGTTGGAACGTGTAGTATGGATAGGATCCCTATTAAGGTTTTTACTGCATTCAGTGATCCCATTGGACACCCCGTTGGAATCTGGAAATGGGGTTACTGGCTGCAGTGGAAACTTTTTTCCCAATTTTCTTTAGAGAATTTTTTATGTTTTAGTTTTAATTTAGGTTAAAATCGTAAAAATGAAATTATAATTTAACAAAGTCCTGATCCAGTACCTACCGCCAAAGATTACTTGAAGTTTTAGATGGAGATTTGTACTTGTGCATTCTGTGTTTGTTTTGTTTTTTATGCCTTTTTAACTCAAGAAAAGAGATTTCATCATTTTTAATAAAGAAAGATAAGTTTAAATGAGGTTCCACAGGAAGAAGCTAAACCTTTTCTGCCTACACTTACCTTTTCTGGTGCATGGGAAGATAAGTCCCAGTGCTGTGTGACTTCTGATCCCATACTATAGATATTACAAGGATTGATTATTAAATGTGATTTTCAATTTTAAATAAAGTTGTTTTTTTTAATCCTAACATATAAATGGAAGTGTGGTGTCAGCTCTAAGTGGATGTATGCCCTAACTTAATGATCTTTAATTTGCTTAATGCAAACTAAAGCAAATAAAATACATTTTCACCTTTTTTTCATCCTTTGTTGCACTGCTGCACTCATGGATGCTACTTTTTTTTAATTATACAGCTGTCATTAAAATAATCCCTGGTGATCCTATCCCGGTCTTCCATTTGTAGTCTTGCATTGGCACCAGGCTTTTTTTGTAGCCATTTCATATTATGCAGCCATGGTCCACCATTGTCACCATCAGCAATACGGAGCCATGTTGGCAGGAAGTGACTGCAAAAATGCATCAAAGGATGATGGAGGATAACCATTCCTTTAATGGCAGTTCTTTGTGATACACAATATCCAAGCAAACTTATTGTTATGCAGATAGCAAAGTTTACATTTACTTTAATAATCAGAGAATAAACTGCCGAATTCACAAGTGGAAACAGTTTAGCTTCTTCTTTAGAACCTCTTCGTATACAAGCCTGGTGGGTCATGTTCTGTTTGCACTGGTAAATAAGAGAACCTGTGATTTCTTTTCTTTTTGGCAATGAGATTTTTCACTTGTTTTATTAAAACAAAATGATTTATTTTTTAAATGCGGTTTTCAAATCCATTTTTCCAATCATTACAAGTGCTCAGTTCATATGTGCTGTATCCTATCCCATCGTTCCCTTGCTGTGAAACAGCCTTGCAATAATTTACCGGGTTCATAGAATCTTGGAAAGTCAGATCTGTACAGGGCACATGCTTATTTCAATAAAACTGTTCAACATGATCTCGCTTTGTGTGGGTTTGTTAAATGATGGATACCTGACCATCACACCTATGTGAGCTGCTTGTTGTTATACAGTATATAGTGCCAACATATTATGCAGCACTGTACATTAAATAGGGGTTGCAAATGACAGTGACATAGGAGGAGGAGGAGAGGACCCTGCCCAAAAGCTTACAATCTAAGAGTTGGGTATTCTTTGCCAAAATCATGACCATTAATATGGCATTGGCCCCCCTTTCTTGCGGCTTTTACAGTATTCACTGTACTAAAGGCTTTCTAGAAAATTTTGGAGGGGGTGTGTTGATATTTGTACCCATTCATCCAGTGTGTCAGGTTGAGTAACACCTTTCTCTGAGCTCAGACTCCTGGGTGGTAAATAAATATAGTAGAGTACTACTACACTGAATAGTGCTCTCTCGTTTACATAGTAATGGGTGTAATGAGTTTAAAGCCTATCTAGGCATGATTAGACTTGATTTAAACCAGCCAAATACATTCTAGATTAATCAAAATAAAGTGTACAAAGTTCTGCACTTTTATTGTCACATTAGAAAAAAAATCCTGCCCTTCACCATTCTTTACAGGACCTTTGCTCTCGGTCCAGAAGCAATGCAAGTCTGTGTCAGACCATAGGTTTTCAATCAGCCATGAGCAAAAGCTTTTCTGTCTGGACAGCATAAGGGTCCATTTTCAACACAAGAACATGACCGTAATTGCAAAAAGAAGGTTTTGTACCCCATCAGGAACAATTTTGAATCTTTTGCACTATGCTAAAAACACCTTAATTTTCCCTTACCCTATGACTCCAATACATTGTTTCATATGGCAACAAGTTACTAACCTCTACTGGCTGTTGCCAGAATTTAAGGGAAAGAAAACTCACTCCTGCATAGTGATTAGTAAATTTGGATATAGATGGCTGCTCCAATTGTCCTAAAACTCCCCCCTAACGACTAATAAGCATCATTCAATACTGCATTGCTGTAAAGGGCATTCCGGGTGATGGTGCATCCCAAGGGGGCGAGTCTATGACAGCCTTGGTTCACTAGAAGAGGCTTTGTGACTGTGGCTATCATTCAACCCAGTATGAAAAAAAGAGGGGTTCTATTTTACATCACCATTGTGTTGTATAGCAATGTGTAAAGCACTATAAACTTTGCAAAGATGGAAAAAACGGTTTTACTGAATGTAGTGCTGCTTTTATATAGGGATTCCTGGCCTTTGCCAGTCTAACCCACAGCAAACCTGTCCACAAAATCAAAATACAGCTATGGCAGAATATTAATATTAGAAAGAAAAAGGTCTATTTTTTATTATTATTATTCCTGATGTCTGGGTAAATGGCGTCAGCAGCCGATTGGCTGTCACAGGTAGCAGATTCCCCCCATTGATTTTGGTTTGTGTTTATTTTCTTCGGTTTGTCTGCAGCAGAGTAGAAGCTGCAATTTCTGCAGTTTTTCTCCTGCAGAGGGCAGGCCGGCCCTTGGTAAAGTCCTTGTTCTGTATTATTCCCTCTGGTGGGATACCCTCTCAGTGTTTGCATTTTCTGTGGATAAAAATAGATTTCACATTGTGTGAGGTGAGCGGACTAGTTAAGTGTACGCTGATGAGAAGTGACCAGCAACAATGCCTTTTACCTGAGGTCTTTTCATTTAAAGCACACGTCTGTATACTGCATTGGGATCCTTATTTTTTGGCACAGGCTTGGGTGTATTGTGTATATATATATATTTTTGCAGGATTTTGCTTTTCTATTAGAGCACGGGGTTGCATTGGCTTATGCTTTCAGTGTTAGAATTGTATGGTTTGGGGTGACCCTTTCTTTGCCCAAATTAGCGGTCACGACACACACTCTCCCCACCCGCCGCCATGTCCCCTCCACTACCTATTCTTAGCAGAACATACTTGCCTTTCTTTCCTTCCAGAACCCCAGGGAGTCAGGAGATTTTCCAAAAATAGGGTAACCTATGACTCTTCCATAGTCATCTCCCACATGGCAGCACCTGTGTCCCATCATAGTCCCAGCTCCATCACATGGCAGTCCAGAAAGCATCCATAGACCCGTGCAAGCTCCATCAAGTCCATTTCCAGCTTAGGGCTTTTTTTTTCAACCAGCTAGAAACGGGGACCTGGAATATCCATTTTCTTTTGGCCTGCATGGGGAAAAAAGTCACTTTATAGCTACTCCAGGCAGATATACCAAAGATAAATTTTGCAGGCTCCATTATTTATGGCATATATATTGTAATGCAAGGAACAATCATGCTGCCAGAGAAGTCTACATACTCAAGCACACTTGTCCCACCTTGATAGTAACTTACTGGGCACTAAAGCCCAGATCGACATGAAGTTTTGGAGAATTCACCCTATAAGCAAGTCATTTATGTAGTAAGGTATGTTTGAGTTAAAATAGAAGTTCATGCTTGGAAATACTAATGGAGAACACTTTTTTTTTATTAGATAGTGAAATATTGCACTTGTGTACCCCAATACCCCCTACTGGAGCAGGGATTAGGTTATTGTCTCAAACCTGACATTGTCTGTGCCAAGCAGGTGGGTCAGGTGATTGTGCACTTAAGGTTATATGTGCCAACTCCTGATAATGGGACTGGGGAAACACATGGGGTTGTGTATGCCTGCCCCCTTTGAAAGGGTCAGGTGAATTTTGCACTGGGGGCTTGCTGAGTACCCGTTACTACACCCTAAATAGGCAAAGCAACAGATTATTTTTCAGGTAAATATTCCTGATGCTCCTAAACAGCATCAATGCATTCTTCTTCTAACCTGCCTAGATTTGAAAGTTGAACTCTTGAGTGTAATGTTTTTGATAATTACTCTTCACTTACCCATGCAGTCTGACTGTTTTCTATTCTATAATAAGGAACTAAATATCACTTCTAAGCTTCCATGGAAGACCTTGATCTCATCCATCACTTTGGTGCTTCTTCATTGTTTGGGGGACAAGTGGGAATTGCTGACCAAGCTGAAGAATTTAAAGCCTCTTTCCAGGCAAACAAAAAAAATTCCCAACCCTACCCTTCACACTTTTACTCCTCCAACAGAGTTTTTATTTTCATACCATGTGAAAGAAGATATACCTACCTAAATCCTGCATCCAGGTCTGTTGCCAATGCCAACATTTCTCGGCACAGGGAGCACAATATACTCATGCTGGCCAATGCCTAAAGATGATGTAATGCCTCTTCTGGATACTGGACAGCCAATAGCGTCCTCATCACCCGCCTTGACATCCAAAGGTGCACCCCTGCTCCGACTGTCATGTGACCATGGCTTGAGGTGAATCAAATTGGGCATTGGTATAAATTTTGTCATGTCAGTTCAGTTTATGTTGGTCAGTTAGCATGGGGTGTGAGTGGCATATTGGAGGGTAGTAAGGATTAGCCGAGATCATCCTTAACAATGGTAGGAACGTTGGCCTGGAAATATGGTGCCCGAATCACAAGACCAGAAGAACAAAATGACAAAATCCCTTGACAGGTGCTCATCTCTACGTATTCCTCTGTGCAAACAGCCATCACCCCGGAGTTTGCCGTTAAACGAAGCTGTTAGAATACGCTTAATCTACCCGCCTGACCTCAACTCGCTGACTTCAGTCAACAAACTTACAAACAACGGCGGATACATTTGTTTCCTTAGCACTTTCCAACTCGTCAAATATTTTGCCACCCGGTGAAGAACACTTCACCTTGGAAATCCAAAGATAAAACGCCAAAATAATCAAAACACACTACGTAAAGATAGCACTGACAATCCGAGGTTAATCACGTTTTTTTTGTTTTCTTTTGAAAATATTTGTTTTAAAAATCCCATCTCTTATCGTACAGGTGAGGAAGGGCGCCATTAACAAAAACATCAACATTGGATGATTTGTAATACAACGCTGTTATTAATAGGAGCCTCCAAGTGCGGGAAACACACCCCTATCTCTTCAGATCATTCAATGTGTGTGTTTAGGGAAGGCAGGAAAACCATAATATTGACACACAAGTTGGTGCTCACGGTTTTGTTTGGATCCTGAGGATATTGACCTAGACACCGCCGTATCGTCAACAGGTACACACCTATTTTTTTTTTTTATTTTTTTTTTGCTTTCATCTCCTCGGAAATTGCGCTCTTGTTTAGCAGAAGTAATGAGACGGTTGGAGTGGGTGTTTCCGATGGAGTTTTCCTATGTTTGTTTTTCCACAGGCTCGTCCTAATGGTGACAATGAGAACCAAGTTACTGAACTATATATAGCCGCACGTGACCCAACCTTCTGTAGCATTCTTAAAAATAACCTGAAGTCTGCTGTACAGATGTAAACCTTTGCCGCAAGGGTTTTCGGGGTCATGGATTGTTTGGGTGTGAGGCTGGTCAATGCAATGTGTTTAATGTGGTAACAAAGACACATTGTATTAATATTTCACATATAATGCCATTAGAAACTCAGTGGGTCCAGTCAATTTAAACAAGTATTTCTCAACCAGGGTTCTGTGCAAGGTTCCCTCAGAGGTTGCTAGAGGTTCTGTGAGCAATAAGTAGATTTGGTAACACCAATGATCTTTTTAGCTATCTGACATTGTTCCCAATGGCCAGCAATGTAAGAGACATTCTGCCCACCATTCTAATATACTGTGAGCTATGAATATTGTATTTATAGAAGGGGTCCTTGGAGACCTGAAAGTTATTTCAAGGGTTCCCCCATGTTAAAAAAGTTGAACGACTGCTCTAAAAGTTTGCTCCCATCAGCACGTTATGATCATGCATGCATTACATGCTTTTTGTGCACTGCATTGCCATTCATGCTCAATGGCACCCCAAATACACCTTACCAGTGCACTGCAATACACAACATTCTGGAATGCATGATTTTTCTCTGCATTGGGCAGCCCATTTGAAACAATGGTCTGCCATAGTATGGCACAAACCAAGGAAAAATGGCAACATGTTGCATTTTCAGAAACACTACAGTGAGAAGGCCTGAGGCACTATTACTGACCCGTCTTTTTTTTGCATGAACTTTAAGATGATCAAATGGGCAGATGGATCACCACTGTCACCCAAAAGTAATCTTCTTTGAGTGGAAGTTAGCACCATTTACCCCCAACATTACTCGGGTCAGTAATTAAATGCATAAATAGCTGGGTTACCTGTTTTTTGCAATTAATCCCCTGACCTTGTAAACCTCAGCATGGCTAAACAGTGTTCAAGATGGCCAAATGGGCAGACGGATCATCAGTGTGGCCCAAAAGTGATCTCCCTGGAGCACTTCTAAAACCCAACTGTCTAATTCTGCCCACAGTGTAACAAAATTGAATATCATTCAGCTGTCTTTTTTTGTATATGCAAGGTGTTTCTATATAGTTAAGTTATCACATCTCCATCAGATTTCACCTTTTCATGGATAAATAAAGACTGCACTGAGCAGAATATAACACAAGTCTGTGCACATGGTTCCATGTCCCTCTCCAAGGTGCTGAAATCACCTTTTCCAAATCAGGACCCTGGACAGCTTCAGGAATCTCCCTGCTGGCAGAAGATTTCCTCCTAACTATTCCAAACTTCCCATGATGTATTTTATAGTAGCGGGCAGGCATTGGTGCCTAAAGCAGCACCCCTCTACTGGGATCCCCTCAACTTGGCCTAGAATATTGATTGAAGGTGTCATAAATAAACTTGTTGACTGATGAAGAGTATCTGACCGTAAAAAAAGAGTGCTCACCTAATACATGTTGAGTGGATCCCATTCTGGGTGTCCGATTCCCCTTCTTCACCCCCATAAGCTTCAATTTTATAAAATATAGGAACTATTCACGTTTCGGCTTCCTGGCTTTGAGTGACATCACCAATGGCCCCCAGATAACACTTTGAATTGATAAAGGTTAAAAAAAAATGATCATAGGTCCCAATTTTGGTTTTAGTTCCTCTTTCAATAATTGGGATTGATGTCTAAAGAGAAGCAAAACATTGTGACCGGTCAGGTCTCATCTTCAAAACAGAACCAGCTACCATCATCACCAGCTCCATCTTTATCTAACTCACCCCTAAAGAGAGCCAAGACCAATTTTTATTGGGAATTCCCAAAGAGGTCAACCTGGTTGTGTATGTTCTGTACATTAGAGCACAGATAAATCGTGAACCCCTGATTAGATGTTATTACCAATTACAATGAAGTGGCCTCGGCAGCCCACAAGCTGTCCCAGCAATGGGAAAGGGATTTGGAAAAAGATGGTCTTGCTTGGTACAACCAGCTACAAGATCTTTTAGTTTGCTTTGGATGAGACATGGGGGACTGCCGGCGATTTGAACTCACAAGGGATTCTGTATATGGCGGTCGTTCTTCTGGTTTGCCTATAGCAGCCATTCTCAGCCAGGGCAATCTTGGATCCCTTTAGAGGTTCCTTGTGCTGTGTTCGGCCCTACAGTGCATCCTGCAATATGGTGGCGGTGGTGAGGAATCAGTCCACACATGGAGAGATTTTCCATTTGGCTGGAATATTTCTCATTATCTGCCCTTTGGGTGGCCCTAAATAACCCGACCTTCTCCTGAAAATCACACAACTGGTGGATTGGGGTGGAATCACCAGCTCTATCCAACAGCAAGTATAGTTGCTTGGAGCAGTGTGCAGGGGGGCATTTTGGACTTTTGGAGACCTGGTCTGCTATGTTTTGTTTGATAGCAGTGATCTGATTCTCCAGTAAGTCCGGGGTAGGGGCAGAATCTTGATGTCCTACACTCACTGACGGTGGAATAAATGAAGCCAGATGTAAATCTACAGGAGCAATACTGCATTGTGATATCGGTGGTTCTGAGGACAGCCCTAGCAATTGGGTGAGCTTAGCAGCTGGAGAATCCATTTTCTGTATTTTGCCCAAGCTGGGATTGGGCTTTTGCGGCTTGGATTTTCTCTCAGTTGCAGTCATTTGAGGTTGAAGTTGAGAGATTGTAGTAAGATACAGACTGCTAGGAGAAACAAGATTCCAATCAAGATGAACATAAGCAGTCAGGGATTATGTCAGGCTGATCTCTGAAAACATCTAATTTATAGAAGGCATTGGAGCTCCTGGCTTCACATAGAATGTCAATTTTTGGGTCAGCTGACCATCTACCGACCTTCGGGTGGCTTCCATAAAATATGGGTCATTATTATTAATGATTAATGCTGTAGATGGCTAAAAAAAACCCAGAGGTGATGGGGGTGTTAATGCACACCAGTCATAGACTCCTAGGGCCCATTAACAGAAATGCACTGCATTAGGGCCACCTATTCATTTCAATGGGTTGCCTATTGCACTATAGCAAACAATAATTCGGACACACCATGCGCCCCGATGCATGGTATTGGTTACCTTGCATTACATTGAGTTGGGGTAAGCTGCATTGGACAGAAACCCATAAAATGCGCCCGTTACCCCGTACATTCCCATAGTACAATACAGTGAATGAGCCCTTATTTCATCCTGTGCGTCTGCTTTCACTAGATGCGTAAGAGTGGGTGGGGGGCTTTCTATATATAGATATGAGCCTTCCTCCCTACTACACTAAGGGGTATATTTATGAATCCCACACTCAGCACACATTCACCGCAGGTGAATCTACCTAGTGACAGTGATCGATTCACCACCAGTGAATGTTGGGTGAAAGTCACATCAATTCTGTATCATTCGCAGCCCTGGAGCCCAATGCAGTCATCTGCCCCCCTCCCTGCACATCTGTGTTTATGAATGCAGCCTTGTGCAAATTATTAATGGCATTTGCTTTGTGTTTCTGTCAATGGAGCGGGGTGGGAGGCTCGGGGGGCGGGGTATTTGGGCTGTTTGGGGGTTTACACATGAATCAAGAAGTTGATAAACTCTTAGTGACGTGCTGATGCCAACTTCCATAATGAGCGATAGCGGGGTGCTCGCGTCAAGGGGCGTCAGCGATGCTCTGCAGCTGCAAACCTCTGCAGGGGTTAAAGGGGGGGAAAATGGATGAGGGTGGCTGCTTGTATTATGGATTTACCTTAGATGAACTCAGCCAGCTTGCTGCAATACATGGGTGCTATTTGCTATTGCAGATAGTGCAAAGTTACCCCTCAGCTGGCCATTCATCATTATCTTACTGAACCTGTTACAATGTATCATAAAATCCCCCCACCAAATAAAAAAGAAAAAAAAACACAAAAGATCTTCTCTCAACTAAAGTACAAGCTATTTATAGAGCAGCATGGAGGGTGGGGAGAGGGGGGGAGGGAAGGCAGAGAGGTGGGGAGGGAGAAGAGGGGTACAGGGGTACAGGGACTCTATAGGGGGGCATGGGGCACTATGGGCTGGCATCTTACTATACTGCCTGTGTCAGTGTGCCAGTTATGCAGTGTGCAGTGCCAGTCTGATCAGCTGGCAGGGAGATGCTGAATCCAGTCCTGCACCTGATCCAGCCCACAGTCTCCCTCTGACTGCTGAATTAATTTGATACTATTTTTGTAAGTCAGTGTTTCTAAGGGAGACCTAATGACGCAATGACGTCAATGCGGGTCAATAGCACACTGGTGGAGGGAGAGACAGCCCGAGCCAGGGGAGAGACTGCAAGAGACAGCCTGAGCCAGGGGAGAGACTGCAAGAGACAGCCTGAGACAGCCTGAGCCAGGGGAGAGACTGCAAGAGTCAGGGCATAGACAGCCTGAGCCAGGGGGGAGACTGCAAGAGACAGCTTGCAACAGGGAGAGACTGCAAGAGTCAGGGCACAGACAGCCTGAGCCAGGGGAGAAACTGCAAGAGACAGCCTGCAACAGGGAGAGACTGCAGCAGAAGAGAGAGTGCAACATAGGAGAGACTGGACACAGACAGCTTGCAACAGGGGAGACAGGGAGAGACTGCAAAAAAAAAGGAGTAAGACTGCAACAGACTGGGTACAGACAACAGGGAGAGACTGTAGGAGATGAGAGAGACTGCCTGAAACAAGGAAACCTGGGGATGGGCATAGAGAAAGGAAAGGGGGTATAAGGGGGTAAAAGAAAGGAGACATTACACTTAGAGAGGCACAGGTAAAGAGACAGCCTGGGATCAGACAGTAAAACATCAGGTGGTGTAATTATGAGACATATATAATGGGAGACAGTGGCCATTGCCAGAGCAGGGGATTCCATACACTACATAATAATAGACAGTCTAAGGGGCAGAAATAAAATGAAAGAGACAGTCCTGGGACACCAAAGACATCCTGAGACATAACTGATAGCATGGCAACACATTAAAGATGGGAACTGGCCAAGAAAATATACAGAGACAGCCACCCTGAGATAAAAGAGACAGACCAGGCAGACATCAAACTGCCCAGGATCTAATAGGTTAATAGTGGACCAGGGGTATATGAGTTCTAGAATTAGACTGCAATACCCACATCAGTCTGCAGGGGCGCCCTTCTTAATACCCTGGCTGAAAGAAGTAGCATTGTGCATGCAGAGACTTGTAGTTCCCCAGCAGCTGGCAGTTGATATATATAGAAAGCACCCAGTAATATATATATATATATATGTGTCAGACTTTTGCCTGAGCACTGGGTACAACTCACATTACGTGGGTGACATGAAGTGCTCCAGGTCTATTTATAGATCAGCAGGAATAGACTCGATAGGGGGCGCTGTGGCTGACTTTTGTGACTTGGGAGCTCACGAGGTGCCTGGAGTATCTGTCCTCTGTTCTGTAGTTCATTATTTCTCCTCCTGATACCCCCTCCCCCTGAGCTCTCCTATGATGCCCCCTCCTTTACCCTCCTCCCCTCTATGTACCCCCATCCCAGTGCACACAGCCTCCCTTTCTTTATTTCTCCCCTTCCCAGCCTTAGCAGACACCAGGCATTGCTCCTATTACAAGAAGGTTCATTGCAACCTTTACCTTCCTCTCCAAACCTGCACTGGCGGCACTCCTGAGTGGTCCTCAGCCCCCTATCAGTCAGATGCCCCCCCCTGGCCCCGCCTCTCTCTCTCTTAAAGCCCCTCTCCAGCCCACCCTGCCAGCACAAATTTCAGGAGAAGCGACAAGGATGGACTGACAAAGTGCAGCAAGGTAGGAATCCTCTTCTGTGTCTTGTGCTGTCCTGCTGCAAACTTGTACTCATTGCATCAAGTGTTTGTTCCCTATACCCCTGTCATACCCCCCTATACCTGGTGTGGGGGTGCAATGCCAAGCTGCCACTTTCATACCCCCATGCCACTGCTGCCAGCTGGGTATTGCACCATCTTACCCCCTTTATTACCACCAACCCTTTCCACACTCCCCTGCATTACCTGAAATGCCCCTAATATTCCATCTCATTCATTGCACACTTGCACCAATTTTTTGGGGGTCTCCTAAAAAAAGAAGGGGATTGGTAAAGATGGATCTCTGCAGGGAACCCCCATTCATAAATGTCACTGATTGCCATGGGGAGCTCATTCTTTTCAATGCAGTTAGTAAAGTGGGAGCCCAATGAGGCGTTTTAGTTTTCTCTCTAAACCTAAGTCATGGAGTGATTTATCAACAGGTGTTCGGTGTACTTCCCCTTTAAGGGGCACGAGCTAGACAAGGAAGAGGAAAAAAAAGGGCTGCGAAATCTGTGGAGGTGTCATTGCAGGCTGGGGGCACCAGAGGGCGCTCTGCTTCTCTTCTCTGATCTCCATAGAAGTGCTGGGGATTGGAGGGAGGACTTGTGGCATGACTTTGTTACCTTGCAGATATATTTGGGAAAAGTTTGTGTCATTGATCAGTCTGGGGACACAGGGAAAAGGGGAGAGGTCAGGAAGGGATTTCAATGAGCTGTATAGGGGTCATGCAAGGAATGGCTATGGGGGCTTGAGTATATCCACAGGTGGGGGTCCCCCAATTATATTATTCACCAATACAAGGGAAAGGAGACATTTGTTAGCTTGCAGATAATTTTGGGGAAAGTTTGTGACATTGATCAGTTTGGGGACACAGGGGAGAGGTCAGGAAGCAATTTCAATGGACCGCATACGGGTCAAGCAAGGAATGGCCATGGGGGCTTGACCATGGCCACAGGTGGGGTCCCCCAATTATGATATTCACCAGTACAAAAAAAGGAGACATTTGGGGTGTCAGCATTTTGTTACATTTATAGGAATATCTTGCTGACATTCGGGATTCCCTAACTTTTAATTTACATTGGGGGGATCCCAGGATAATGGGGCAGCTGGAGGGGTAAGAACCATGATACAATGATGCCCAGGGGACCACAACAATGAAGCTGGGACCCCAAAACAATGAGATATGGGCTAAAGTGCAATGTAGCATGGCAATATGGGGTCCTAATATAATGGTACAATGACATTGTGGGTCTCAGAAAAATGTCCTTAGGGGTTACACAGGGACATATAGAGTCCCAGGACAACATCAGAATGACACTTAGGGTCCCAGGACAACATTATTATAACACTATGAATCCCGAAACAATGTCACAATAATACCTGGGGTCCCGGAAAAATGTCACAGTGACACTTGGGACCCCAGTACAATAACACAAGGACACTTAGGGTCCCAGGACAGCCTCAGTATATTACTATGGGTACTGGGACAATGTCACAATAATACTTGGGGTCCCAGAAAAACATCACAATGACACCTGGGCCCCTAGAACAATGACAAAAGGACCATTGTGATGCAATAATGCAAAGGCACTTGGGGTCCAAACAAAATGACACAATGGTACTTAGAGCTCCAGAAAATGACACCCTGGGTCCCCATAATTATAAGGAAGGGTTTCGGGACAACACAATTATTACAACAATTTGGGTCCCAGAACAATGTCACAATGACACTTGGGATCCCAGAATAAAACCACAATGACACCTGGGGACAACATCATTACAGTAGGGGTCTGGGTCAATATTACAAAGACATTTAGAGTTTAAGAACAATAACACAATGGCACTTGGAGCCCCAGAAAAATGTCACAATGATATCTGGGCCTCCAGAATAAAAACACAATGACACTTGGGGCCTCAGGACAACTTCATTATAACACTAGGGGGAGTCACAAACACACTTGGGGTCCAAAACCAAAAACACAAGGACACTTGGAGCCCCAGAAAAATGTCACAATTACACTTGGGGTCTAGGATCAATGTCACAATCAGACTTGTGGCCCCAAAACAATTTTACTTAGACACTTGGGGACCCAGGACAGTGACACATGGGCTAAAAAACAATGCCACATGTGGGTCCCAATTTAATATTACAGAAAATGTGGCCCCCAGAATATGTCACAATGACTTTTGGGGTCCAATGGAACACTTGGTGTTCAAGAACAATGCCAATTGGGGTCCCAGTGCAATGCCATTTTGGCACATGTGGGTTCCAAAGTAATGCCACGACAACTTAAAAAAATCTCTCAAAGACATCTGTGGCCCCAGATCAATGACACTTTTGGGTCACAATTTAAAACTGATGTTGGGGGTCTCAGAATAATGGCACACTGACAGCTGAATGGATAAAGATCTGGCACCAGGGGGCCGGTAATACAGAGGAGTAGAAGCACAAAAGCTGCAGTTGCCAACTTATTTTTGATGGTGTATGTTACAGGGCTGTCATCCCCATCCTTGCTTCTCTCTTATAAGCCAGTGACCTGGAACAAGCATGCAGCCAGTAAAGTGGGACTGACCCGTTTTATGCTTTTTTTCCACTCAGCAACTCAATTGGATGAAGATGATAGCCCCTTAAAAAATAGCCAATGGTGGCAATCATGTTGCCTCCCTTGCCCTTCTGTAAAAGAACAGATATCTTAAAAATTTGTGTGCTTTGCAGTGAGAATTTTGGGCATTCGTTTTGTCCATTTGCGACCAATCAGAATTTTATATTCTAAGCTTTGCTGAAAATGCTAAAAGAATCTGATTGGCTGTTATGGGTAACACGGACAGGCCTAGTATGGGAGTACCACTATTGCTGCTGGTCTGTTGGCTCCAGTGCTGCTGCAATCAGAGGCTTCCCACATAGGTGGACAGTTGTATGTGCCATACATATATAATTATCCAGCAAACCCTTGGCAAGCGGAGCCGCCAATCAATATTCTGCTTTCTCTTCTCTTTCTCTGTAGGTGTCTAGCTTAGTCTGTTGCGAGCCCCATCCAGGTAAGATGGAGTCACTCCGGAGGCCTTTTGGGGGATTGAACCATATTCGTTTCAATTAAAACTGCCAGGATTTCCCTCAGTGCTGTTCTGCAGAAGGGTCAGTAGGTGGCGCACTTGTACACATCACAGGCACAGCAAGTTAACCCTTGGTGGGATGGGAAGGTACTGACATCCAATCTTCATTTAGTGCTGCGGTGACTGCTCATAGGGGATCCCATACATAAATGACAGGTCCTCTTTTCTTACCTCACATCACCGGTATGTAGGTTTACATCTTTGGGTATCAAGTCCATAATACCTCTTCAATATCCAGCATGCATTTAGGTTTTTTAGGTTTTTAAAACCCTAAATAAAGCTCCTATATATATGTGAAGATCTTGCTTTATTAGGTACTCCAAGCTGCAATGGTTCAGCAATTCACTACAGTATCCCAATGGCACTGATACAGGCTCACCGTGTGTGTTTGGTGCCCGGGCACAAACATGCGCCAATGGGGCATTTTTCACCCATTCACCATCACAAAGGATATTTGTTGGCCTAAAACGGCCCACACATGCACAATCTCTTTCAGATGTCTCAACAATGAGATCAATGCCCCTTGTTCTGTCTGTAGAAGCAGAGGTTTCTCTGCAGAGGTCCAACACACTTCCTCTGCAGAGATACTGCTGCTTACAAACATTGATACTGATAGTTGTAATGTTAGGAATTTTAGACTAATCCTAATATAAATATAATAATGCTCAGATTATAGTTCACTTATATTTTATTTTTACTAAACATATATCTTAGAATATTACTGTACATTTTGTTATAATCTTGTGTTGTGGCCTACACCTTCACACACTTGCTGTGCCATATATACATTACTCCATGACTATACTGCTTTACCTAAATTTGTTTGTTTTATTCTCATGCATATGATTGAGTGTTCAAGGATAGAACAGGTCCTCTTTATTCACTAAGCTGAGTGATGTGACTTTCTTGGCTCATTAATCCTAAAGGCTGTCGGGTAGAGAAACAATATTTGTATATCATTTGAAAGCTGAAATCGAAGCCTGTGAAGTGCAATGTTCGGGGCATCAGTTCACATACAATAGATGTTCAAAGAAGGAATGTTTTTTAAAAAAAATTCTTAGACAAGATCATCCAATCCGACCTTTCTCAAACAGGGATCCTCCGAAGTGGGGCATAATTTTAGACAAAATGGCCCAGGTAAAAAAGAAGTGGGAGGGCTCCAGGTGCTCAGCATTCTAGCTCCCTGCACCCCATCTATTCTGTCAATTGGGGGCCATGGAGAAGAAGTGGGCCATTGACCAGTTTGCCCAGCCCTTCTCCTTGGGACTCAGCCAGCAATGGTGAATTGGTCTCCAATCTCCATTGACCAGCAACACATTCTACAGTGGAGCTGTAGACATCAATATTTTTAGGTGGGGTTCTCTAAGACCTAAAATTATTTCAAAGGATCCTCCATGATGAGGGTAAAATTGGGTAAAGTTTACCAAGACTGAAGAAAACCGGCCCATGTCCTTAAACAACGAAACTACCCGGACAATGAGACAGCCCATCACCTACGTAATAATGGCACCCCTTCATTCATATCAGTGGTAGAGCCTAGAGTTTGGGTTCAGCTACACCATAACCCTACAGAAGCCCCTCTTAGGCTCCTGGATATCAGCCACCATCGAGTGTCAGGTCATACCGGTATGGGTGGAAAATTAAGGGTTAGGAAAGTTGGATCCAAAGTTGATTGGTTCCTCGGCATGAAAATTGGTCACCATTGTTGAGTTCAATGACTTGGGTTAGGTGGCTTTCTAAGTCAAGGTGAGAACCAGCGTTCCCCACCAAATATTTTGAAGACCTGGGGTGTTTATTTGATCATAAAAGTCCAAAAGAGACAAATTTAGGAGTCATGATAAAACAGGAACATTAAAGACCCCCAAACATGTTGACTTCTCAGTCTTTTGGTGTGGCACCTTTGTTTCCCCAACATCATCCTATGCCTATAGTGCATGGCTTTTCCTCACATGGAGCCCCCTCTATGATATTCAAGCCAATTCAAAGTCTACTGTTTTATGTGTCCCCATGTGACAGTGCTCTTGATTGGTTGAAGGTTGCTCAAGCAGCACAGTTTGTATTGGTGGGTTCAGAAGGGGTTGTCCCCATACTTCCCATATAAGGAAGTGGGGACCATCATGGGAACTCCAGAAGTGACATCAGAATAGGATGGGGTGGGCGTTATCTGTCATAGTACGAGTCTGGTCTTGGTTTATAATGGGGGTCCTGACATTGTCTCAAACCAACGCTGGCTTATTTTAAAGAGAACCTGTCCTTTGCTGATGCAGAACAAAGCAATATGCTCATTTTCGTGGTGGCTCCACCAGCAGTTTAAATTCTCCTCTCCCCCCACCCTACAGTTCTATTTATCCATCAAGATCAAAAAAGAAGATGCTCCGTGTAACCCTCTGGTAGCTGGGAACTCTCCCATTGCCCCTACACATATCACAGGGGGGCAACGAGAGGGCACACAAGGACAGGGGGTGGAGAGGTGAGAGTCACATGACCTCTACTACTTTCTATGCATTGGGGAAGCATAAAGTAAATATAAGCTGATGAAATGACTCAAACCTAGGATTCTATTTCTATAGGACCAGAGTACTTTGTACTTATCCACAATTCCCTGCTATCTTATTCTAAAAAATCTAGCTTTAGATATTTATTGCCTGTGCAATGGGAATAAATAAACTTTTATATCAAATACAAGAATAAAAAACAATGCCTTCCAAACTAAGATATTTATTCAATTTTCACGTAATGAATTGCTTTATTATTCCTTAAAAAGAACCTAAATTAAAGATTACACAAACTATTTTGATAGTATCCTGGAAGTAATTATATTTCAGCCTTTACATATCGACATGCTTGCTGTCCCATATTTTTATTATGACATTACTTTTACTGATATGTACATGCTCACTTTAGTGGCTGCTTGTGCTCCAGTACATAGGTACCAATACAACATTAATAGAAGATCTGCACAATAATTTACCCAGAGTTCAGCTTTAAATGGATTGGTTGGGGTACTATTGAAGAAGCAATGTAGTATTAGTCACCAGGAAGCTGAGCTTGCATATAGAATAGAGAACATACATATGTGCAATTACAATTTCCATATTGTGATGAGCAAAACTGACAGTTTTGTTTTAGGAGCAATGGTCTCTGAGAATAAAGGAAGCTCCTCTCAATTATATTGGATCTATTGTTGTGCCAAAAAGGTGCAAAGAGAAGAGCCAGGAAGGAGGGGGGTGACCCTGTGAACTTTATGCACTTGTAAGTTGGGAAATGATGGCGTAATGTGATTCTTTTTCTTTTTTATAGAAACATACAAATAAAACATATATTACGGTATATGCCACAGGCTGATAAAACATGACTGATAAAATCATAACAAATCAAAACATTTTGGTAAAATAAAAAAATAAAAAAATAAAAAGCAGACAAAGAATAAAATAAGCAAAAAAAAACCCAAAATAATAATAATTCACAAAAACAAATGAATTTTATGCATTTAGGGGCCAGCAGGGTGTTGTAAATAGATATCTGAAAATGTCACAGCATTCCTCAGTACTTCATTCAGGCCTGATGCTAGAAGTGGGCTGGGTCTTGGGAGGAGTTACGCAAATAGCATGATGCTTTGATTGGTGGATGTCAATGTGGTGGAGCGGCATTCCTAGGAAGGCCTCATTTGCATGCAGAAAACCGTAAGTCACACCCACATGTGATTCTGAGCCTTCATGGTTGGAAGAAGTGAAATCCAATCAATAAAAGAGGCAGAGGGTTGGATGATGCTAGATATCCTCCAATCAGAAAAAGAGGCCGGCTATTTGTGACTTGTTGCAGCTTCTAATATACATTGTGATATAGTTTTAGCTATATAATATTGTAAGCCTTACTTGTATTTTTTCATTCTAGTTCCAAGCTAATTATAAAACTATATTGCATAGATTAGGAAAGGCTTTTTGTCATTTATGTCCGAATGCAGAGATTAACCCTTCACTTTCTGCCATGATGACACTACAGGAAGTGAAGGGAAATCCCACAAATTGAAGACAATTCCCGTGTTATACAGTTGTCACCAGGAACAAGTATCCCCATTGAAATATTGAATCTTACCCCCTGTTCCGGTGACAACAATGGTGTCTTCCATCACTGACAGTCAATTCGAGAGGTGCGCCTACATAGCGGGGACACACTCAAGTAATTTAATAATAAGTTTGTTGGAGATGATCTCAGAGTTTAATAATTTATATATAAAAAATAACAAATCAGGATTTGCAGCAAAAATTTAATTTTTAAAGTCAGGTTGCTATCATATTATATTATAGTATATTATATTATTATATTATATTATATGTTTTCATCAAGCAGCTAGAATTACACATATATTTTATTGCTCACTTGGCTAATGCTGACTGCTTTCCTGAAAATCCTGTATAGGTTCAGCAGGTAAATCTGGGATTTTCTTTTGATTTCTGCCCCGCTGCCTATATAGCTTCCTAACAGCAGACAGACCACTGCAAACAAACATTTTCTGCTGTGCTCCATTGTATTCTCCTTATATTTAATATTTTTTATAAAATGTATTTCTAAAAAAAAACAACTTATTAAGCATCACTGTACAATAAATAGGGGTATAAAGTAACAGACAAATACAAACATTCACACAGGAGGGGAAGAGGACCCTGCCTAGAAATCCTTACAATCTTTTTAGTTGTTATTTAAAAAAAGAAACAGTATTTATATATAGGGAAAAAAACATAAATAAAATGTATAAAATCTATCTACAAACAATAATAGTTTTCCTGTCATTTAAAATAAAGAATAAAACATTGTTACAAAGCCATGAAATAGCATTATATATATAATAATAATAATATAACAAATCAATCATAAGGTAGCCATAAGCTGGTCAAAAAACTTTGATATGCTTTCTATTGACTGGAAACAAATATAACGTTAATTAACTTAATTGAAAAAATACAACCAACAATATAATAAAAAATACAAAATAACAAAGTAACAATATAAGCTATTAGGGTAAAGAATAAAAATGATTTTTTCAATGGTTTAGGTGCTCTGGACGCCTAAAATACAGGATCCCCTAGGAATATTAAGAAACAATTTAGGGGTTCTTGCATTTTCGTGTAACTAATATTTAGATAGATTTTGTTCTTTAATATTTGTTTGGTAATCTTAAAAACATATAGAGCTCTATTTATAAAGTAGGGAATCTGACATTTCCACAAACATTTCTTGGTGGGAATCTTCCAGATTCATGTGTTTTATTGGGAGTAACTGATTCCCATCAGGGAATGTTTGAGGGAATGTAAGATTCCCTGTTTTATAAATATATCCCATACAGTGCTTTTTTTTTTTACTGCTTCACTGTGTTGGTGCAAATTGTATTAGAATCCAGTAATTTTACTGCTGTAGATGGGAAAACAAATCATTGTCACGAAAACACTTCATAAAAAAGGGAAAAAGAAAAAACAATAAAAAGTGGTGAAAAGTATTTTAGCCAATAAAAGCAATGATCAATACAGACTTCTGTGGTTCCTCATTAAAACAAAGACCAATCTGGGAGTCTTTATCTTGTTGTAGGTTAGTGTTATGTGATTTACATTGTTGTCAGTTATTATTATTAATATTATTATTAATAATGATAAACAGGATTTATATAGCGCCAACATATTATGCAGCGCTGTACATTAAAAAGGGGTTGAAAATGACAGACAGATACAGACAGTGACACAGGAGGAGGGGACCCTGCCCAGAAGAGCATACAATCTAGGAGTTTTGCATTTCTTTAAATGTGTATAGTGATTTCAGAAGAAAACCTAGTATTTCAGAGCCATAGGAAGATTAATTAATTAAGTTTAATTTGTTTAAATGCAAACATGGTTCCATTGGTCTCACTCCCAACCACCACCACCATAAATATTTCCTAACTTGTTTTATTGCCCAGGATGGTTTTGTTGGTATTAGTTATTTCAGCACTATGGACAGCTCTTAATTTGTTCCCAAAATAGTACTTTTGGGTCTAATTGTTTCAGAACCATAGACAGTTCCTAATTTGTGTTTCCATCCAAGATGGTTCCTTGTGTCCTAGTCCTTCTAGACTCCTAATTAGCACCTAGGATGGTGCCATGGGTCCTGGTTCTTCTAGAAACATGGCAGATAGCTTCTCATTTGTTTTATTACTAAATATGGTTTTATTGGTCTTAGTTTTTTCAGCACCATGGACAGCCTTGTTTGTTTTAGCACCCAATATGGTACCTTTGGGACCAGTCCATCCAGGACCATAGACAGGTCTTAATATGTGTTATTATCCAACATGGTGCCTTGTGTTCAAGTCTTCCTGGGACCATAGACAGCTCTTAATTTGTCTTTGTCTTCTAGAGACATGACCAGATAGCTCCTACGTTGGTTTATTACCCAGGATGGTTTTATTGGTCTTTGTTCTTCCAGCACTTTGGCAGTTCCTAATTAGTGTTATCACAATGGTGCAATTGGTCCTAGTTGTTTAGAAACATAAATACCTTCTAATTTACATTATTACTCAGGATCATCCCAGGACCCAGAACCAACGGCAACTCCAAATTTGTTAGGATGGTGCCATTGCTCCTGGTTCTTCTAGAAACAGCTTCTAATCTGTGAGAGCACCTAGGATGTTGCCGTGAGTCCTAGTTGATCCGGAAACATGGATGTCTGCTACTTTGTATTATCCCCCAGAATGGTGCCAATGGTCCTTGATCTTCTAGAAACATAGGCAGCTCCTAATTTGCCCTTGATCTTACTTTCTCTATTGCCATAGACCACTCCTAATTTGTGTTACCCCCTAGGATGGTGATGGTCTTAGTCCTTTTTAGAACCATACACAACTCCTAATAAGTGTTAACACCCAAGATCATTTATTTGGTTCTAGTACTTACAGTGTCATATAACTCTTAAATCATTCTAGTACCCAGGAAAGTCCCATTGTCCTTCTGACAACATAAGAAGTTCCTTATTGTTTTAGCACCAACACACAGGTCGGAGATGTCTAATTTCTGTCCACATAGAGGCCATTATTTTCATAACAACATTGTAAACCACTCTATACTAATCTGACTTCTGTCTGGTGGAGAAATACTACAAATCTTAGCACTCGAGGATTGGAGTTGGGCAGCCCTGGATTGGTTCATTGATCCTGGTCCTTTCTGAATCAACAGCTAATGCAGATCTCCTAATGTTCTGTGTATGCTTAGACCAGGAAATACATTAGTTTACCTCTTCAGTGACAACAAGACCATATTTCCCATTCATTCATCAAAACATGTTTCTGCTTGTGTTATATTGCTTAGATTGACAGTCAATGCTGGATATTCACAAAGTGCCAATATCCTTCACAGCATTGCTCGTCATACAATTTCTGTAGCAATTTCAATCAGTTTTGGGATAGCAAAAACCATCAAACAGATCACGGTAACATACCTGCAACTGTAGGTGGCAGGTAAGCTTGGATGTATGTGGTTGGAGTTTCTAGAAGGTATATCTCCAAAGGTTGCTAGAGGTTCCTTGGACAAATAACAAATCTCAGGTCAGTGTAAGTGACCCCAATGATCTTTTTGGCTATCTGTACGGGTCACATTCTTCCCACTAGCCAGCAATGTAAGAGGCATTTATCCCACTGACCACCACACTAATATACTGTGAGCTGTGCATATAATAATTATAGAAAGAGTTCCCTGAAGACCTGAAATTTAATTCAAGGCTTCTCCCATGTTAACGTTTGCTGTAAACAGTTTCGGGATCCAGAATTCAAATGATTTTTTTTTTGTTTTGGGACACTATGGTAGCAAATCATTTAAGGGGGTCTATTGAAAAATGTATTCACCAAACTCCTTTCTTTAGCCACGTAGAATTCAATATAAAAAGTGATAAAATAAGTATTAGTTGGTTTGCTCATTTTCTAATTGAATCCAATTTGAAAAATCTGAATATTTTGTGAAGATGTTGGTGAAAACTTATACATTCTTTTGGGTTTGTCATTTGCAACCCCAATTTAAAGCACAGCACTGATATGTTGGTGTTTAATAAATACAGTTTAATATTAATAAAAAAGAATAACAATAATAAAAAATAAGAATAGTAAATAGACCCTATTGTTAATATTTTCATTATTAATAATAATAATAATATTTAACTGTATTCATAAAACACCAATATATTGCACAAAGCTGTACATTACCCCTAAAGATCTAATTAATTGAAGGCCTCTTGCTCCATCATTGCTAATATTTAGAATATTTGGATAGTAGATCCAGCAGCTGGAACTTCTCTAAGGTATATGGAGAAAGTGAGTGGCACCCCTTGCCCATACTCCAGCAATAGGTGAATATAACATTCGAGTAGATAGAACCTTGTAATCCCATTTACACCCAATGTTGTGAGGTTGTGTTATCTGTGTTTTCATTAGACTTTGTTGCTCTGTTTTTGTGAACAAATAGCCACCTAGATAAATGTAATTAATAATCGAAATGCTTACTGGAAAAAAAAACATTGCAAACAAAATCCGGAAACCGGGAATTTTATTAAAAACTGCAGGAAGTTTACAAGGCAATCCTGGGAAAGAAAACAGTGAATCATATTATTGACACACAGGCTTCATTGTATCAAATATCATATAGACTTTGTTTTATTATTTATATGAGTATAAAATATTTTTAGTTATTAAAATTGAAGTTGAAGTTAATCTGGTAATATTTTGCCCCCCTTGGTTCCTACCTCCCCTTATGAACATGCTAATGAAACTTTTCCTGTTTTGTATGACATATTTGATCTTGGTTTTATTATTAATATTATATTATTATATTAATAACAAATTGTATTTATATAGCGCCAACATATTACTCATTAAATAGGGGTTGCAAATGACAGACATACAAAATATGACACAGGAGGTGAAGAGGACTCTGCCCAGAAGAGCTTACAATCTATAAGTTAATTCATTAATAGATGGCTGCATTGCAGGCAGATTTTGAATGATAGGCCTGTGTGGTGCTGTACAAAGCTTCCTGAATATATGAAGTTGTTGTAATGCCCATATGTGATGAATAATAGAACAGAAATCTAATGAAGGAAATGGGCAAGTCAGGGACAGTCAGGCTAGGGAGGAAAGGACCAAAGCTGGACGTCCTCCAGCCAGGTTCCAGACCTCTGAAGCCTCATATTTCAGCTTTGCTTGAGCTTTATTTCCAACAGATACTCTTGACCATTCTTTCCTGCGGATTATTGAACTATTAACTGTCCTGTAGATGTTGATAATGCAAAATGCACCCATGATACATTACATATATATATATACCATATACCATATACCATATCATGATATCTGTGTATTGTAGATCTTGTTCAGTAATAAGATTTTTTATTTTTTACTTTTTAATGCATATTATAATTTGGGACATTACCATAACTTATTTCTGGAGCCTGCAGATGTGTATAGGTCTACAGAACTTTCAGATTCAGATGTATTTATGGGTTTTATAAGTCTGCACTGTGGTTTGTATGTAAATGCCCTGACACCTATATGCACCTAATGATGAGTACAACAAAATGAGGACGTAACAAAGACTTTGGAGGTAAGAAATGAATAAAATTGGGCTCTAAGTACCAAAACCTTTATTAAATATATTTCTCAATAGCCACAAAGGATGCCAATCTCTTTGGTGTGCAGTAGGTCTTTGTAGAGCCAAATGTTACTTTTTAGCAGTGACATCATCACTGTGCTGTATATAGCCTCTACAAAGAGGAGAGCTGTGGGAGGGACCAGAAACCACACCCACTACAGGCTGCTTGCAGAGAACTATATGAGGGGGCGGAGACAAGACCAGACACCCTGCACAAGGAAAGAGAGCAGCGGTGACTGGTCTGTATTGCAGGACGTTCCTACAAAAATTGTGTCCTAATTTACTGCACCGATCCGAGAAAAATGCACATAATAGCGGATTCTTCATATCATCTTCCTTTATAGCATGGATTTGAAGGGGGAAATACTTCTATGTGTGTAGACTTTTATTCATTGAGCTTAATGGCAAAATATGACAACAGGATGGCTAGAGTGATGGACTAATCCATACAATGATGCCATTGTCCAGTCAGCAGGCTGGATGCTGGGTGGTGACCAAGCAATGGTGCCTATGTAGAAATGTCAAGTCATCAACCAATGCATACAGTGTGGTAGGGGTGCCTGGATCACATGGCTGACTAAGCAACCTTGCATTCTTCCCAGAGGTACAATAACTCACATATCTGTATTTCAGGTATTCTGTTTTTCTTACTGGCCATTCAGGACCATCTCAATACCATCACAGCCTGTATTTGTATTGTATAGCAGTATTTGCACCCAGTCTGTGTAGATCATAGATACTTTTCTCATCTATTATTGTGGACAACTTGCATTGGGTCAACTGAGCATTATGGGTGTGATGGGTTATAAATCCCACAAATTATCATTGGTTATAACTAGCTAGAAAACTGAACTGCCCAGTGGAGACGTGTAAAGGGGCAGCAATGATTTAAATGAATGTTATCAATGAATTAGATGTTTGCAGAATTAAAGTGAACCTGCTTCTGCCAGTACATAGAATGATTGAGGTGTCCATATACATATTCATATGCTGATACATATTATGAATAAATATACAAACATGGCTCATTTTGTGCAAATATGATAAACTGTGAGTATGGAAGATGCCATGCATTTCAAAGGTCTACCAATACTTTGCATTTATAGGAGTATGCTTTATATTCAAAATGTTTTAAACATAATGAAATGATGGTTTAGGATTGTGTTATAATGGGATCAAATGTTTGCAACATTCTCCACCTAGGATAACGAGAATTTTGACACTGCAAATATATGTTATCATTTAGGTTTATTAAAAACTTGGACCAATATTATTAACCCCTTCTGTATTACCACACTGTCATAATGACCCGATGGCTTTAGCAGCTGCAAATCAGATTTCCCCTCACTTCCTGTTCTTTTGATACATTGCGGGAAGTAAAGGGAGAGACTCCTCTGTGGGGACACAGCAATAAAAAGCTGTCAGAGGCCGTGACACCTCTCACTGGGATGTCCTTGCCATGACTTTTCAGGCTGGATAACCATGTTTGCTGATATCCTCCTCCTTTTGAAGCTGAGCCTGTAAAATCATAGACTGATGTGTTAACTGGTTTCCATATTACTTTTCCCCAAACTTGCTGCACCATCACCAAAACACATTGAAACTTGCACAGGATTATGTAACCAATGGGATCTGGTTTGTATGAAACTCACATTAAGGGAAATTAAGAAGACGTGGCATGTAAAACCTTGAATAACAGTTGCTTTTGTTTCTTATTATTGTATATGTCTTTTTCTTTCTAATAAGGTAAATAAAGCAATCCTGATCAATATCAATTCCAAATTGAAAGGCAGGTCTGGTGTCAGTATTATAGAAATCTGTAATCCATACAATTCCATCCATCAGGGTTTGCATAACTTTAAACTGAATTTAAAGAACAGGAGAACTGGTTGGGCCGTGCATATATAGAGAATAGGAACTCAGGTCTCCTTCGTATTCACAAAGCTTCCTCACTATTCTTGTTTGGGTGGAGTTCTCATTAAATCAATGGTGCACCATAGGATAGCCATTGTACAAATGAGGCAAGGTGAGTATAGAGGAGTGAAAATATTTCTTATATCCTTGCTTTCAGATCAAGGTTTACTTGATTTGGTGGATTCGGTTTGGTGGATTCTGTTGCTTGTTGGATGGCTCCATCATAGTTCTCATTTCATTTTCTCATCATGGAAACCTGAGGGACAATCAGACCCCCTTGGTATGGCCACAGCAGAACCTGGAAGTTCAAGAACAATATGTTCAACACTAGAAACCCTAATTCTGGTAATTCATGAAAGGATAAACTACTTGATGATTGTCTTGATCTGTTCAAATGATCCTCCAATCAGAAGCAACTGCTGAACACCACAAAGAATACCAATGACGTCATTAAATTTGGTTGATAATTTTTTATCAGGGCATTTTTATTGGTCTTTATATGGTGAGAATGATTGATTGTCAAACTGCCCATTTGGTGGAGTTGGTTTCCAGTGGACACAATACGTATGAGTCAAAAAATAAGCTGTGTCACCGCTGTATAAAAATAAACTGATATATTGTTCTTTATTGTGTAACAACAAAAGGTTATAGAGTATAAAGAATGTATAATAAGTAAAACTTAATTTGTTATATCCTCTTGACCTCACTGTTTCTCCTGTGTGAAAATAACAATTCACACACATATGTGTTGTGGTGAATGTATGTTAACGTTAAAAGGTGCAGAGCATTGCAATGCCTTTAATTTTTTATTTCCAATGTTCCCAGCCTATGCACCACAACCGATCCAAACCATTGGTGCAGTGTTTTAAGCCTTGTTAAAAAATTGTACAGCCTCTGTCCCAATGCATTTGGTGATACATGTGTCCATGCAAACAAAATTAATGAAGAACAAAATGCATTCAGGTTTGGTTACACTGGGTTCCATATATGCAGGCTGTGATTGCTGACTTGTTTTTAGAGGTGCAAATCCTAAAGTCTGCCATGGTTATCCTGGTGTGGAAAAAGCAGGCGCAAATCACGACAAGACACGTGCATTCTAGGTTGTAAAGGATATAGATGCTCCTTTAGGAAAAACAAGTAACTCCTAGATCTGCTGGTACATTCATTTTGGGAAGGAACTCATTGCTAATTTGCAAAAAAATGGGGGGAGGCATGTGACACTTTGCCCCCTTGCCAGCTCTCCCCTGCAGGGGTCCTATTTTTGGGAGGGATGTCCCATGTAAAAAAATGGTGCAGCCTCTTGGAAAAAATGTCTTAATGCATTTGGTGATACATGTGATCAGGCAATCAAAATTAATGAATAGCAAAATGCATTCTGGTTTAGTTACACTGGGTTCCATATATGCAGGTTGACATTGCTGACTTGTTTTTAGAGGTGCAAATCCTAAAGTCTGCCATGGTTATACATATGATAGATACTTGTGATCATGCAATCAAAATTAATGGATAGCAAAATGCATCCAGGTTTAGTTACACTGGGTTCCATATTGGCAGGCTGTCATTGCTGACTTGTTTTGAGAGGTGCAAATCCTAAAGTCTGCCATGGTTATCGGGGTTTGGAAGAAGCATGCGCAAATCAAGACACATGTGCATTCTAGGTTACATATGATATAGATTGAGATCTTAATCCTGATTCATTTTGAGCAGGAACTCATTGGTAATTTGCAAAAAAAATTGGCAGTATGCATGTGACCAATTGCCCCCTTGCCAGCTCCCCCCTGCAGGGGTCTAATTTTGGAGCAGAGATTGTTTATTTGTGTTTAGGGAAGGGGCTGTGTTCAGTGTCTGGGAATCTGGGCTGATTCAGTGGGAGGCAGAATGGAGTGCGTGGGCACATGAGGAAGACAAGCTATAGATTCTGTTATTTGTGTCACCCCTGGAGACTTGTTTTCCTTGCACATCTGAAGCACAAAAGCCATGCAGGCTATTTAATGGGCATCAGCATTTGCCACATTGCACTAGCCCTGGGCTCTTGCTCTCCATTAAAGCCTAGATTTTTTTTTTAAAGCCATTTTGTGCTCAGCCTTCTCCCTGGCAGCAGATCCTCTGAAGAGGGGACTCTCTGTGTGTGACGTTAGCAGCTCAGCACTGACGCAGCTGCCAGAGATAAGCAGGTTGGATGCAAGCAGGCTGCAGTGTGATCTAGTTACCCCCCCCACCCTTCTAACCACCCCCAGCCCCATACATACACACACACCCTTCATCCATTGTATAGTGGATTACTGGGACATCCCTCCCAAAATACCTCAACTCACCCACAGAAACCAGTCTCCAATTATAGATCCTCTCTGCTTATAATAGAGAAGAGAAAAAAAAAATGAGAAGGTTAAAAAAAAATAGCAGAAAATCCCTTTTTTTTCCATGCACGTTGCAGAGAGGGAATGTCAGGACAAGGCTCCTATCTATCCAACGCTTACATATCCAAGGATGGGTTAATCCTGATAAATAAACACATTACAAAAACACACACACACACACTTTACACCCAACAATCCTCTGGGCTGCAACAGGCAGAAGAAGGAGAGACTTAGAGGTAGGACTGGGCTGTATATGTTATTTCATTCTAGGGATAATATTTCAGCTGCAAAAAAAAAAATGGTGCATGGAGGGAGCCCCAATTGTGTGGCTAGGACGCAGCGTTCCATTGAATTACCTTTGTGTATCCCAGTGTGTGTGTGTGTGTGTTTGTGTGTGTGTGGATTTTTTTTTCCAGGCTAAAAATAGCAGCACGGTCTTGATTGTACGCCAGAAATAGACTGGGTTTTCACTGGTATATAAAAAGACAGCACAGGAACGAGAGAGCCCTTGCCATCAGGCTTTATTTCATCTTATACTTCATCATAACATTAATGGTTGCATTTTTACCTTTTTTTTCTTTTTTTTTTCCTCTCTCTCTGTTTTCTCTGTCTCTTTCTTTCTCTCTATACACAGATTTTCCAGACACGGTAAGTAATGGAATGGCTTTTGCTGGGTAAACGATGCTTTTGTTTTCTTTGCTGCATTTTGATATTTTTAGCTGGGTGGTGCTGTGGATTATTTTTTTTTCTTCTATGCCTATTATGCTATGCAAGGCAACAAGGTTAGATTGTGGATGCATGTGTAAGAGGGAATTCTAGCTGGGGATCTCCCAGCATTAAATCTCTGAATCAATACAGGCTGCAGCTCTCCCTATTTCTCTCTCATTTTCTCTCTTTGCCTGCCAGCGCTGTGGAGTCTCCTTATATCCCAGTTCCTGAATCTTGTTGGGGTTCTGGTAGAGAAGCTTTACTTTGTCAAGCTGAATGCTTGGGAGCTGCTGAACCCATTCCAGCTTCAAACTCAGCCAAGTGCACAGCCAGTCTCAGATACACTTAGAATAGATATTTAAATATATATATATATATATATATATATATATATATTTTTTTTTTTTTACATATCTGAGTTTTTTAAGCAGAAAGCAAACCTGGAGCTGGCTGACTGGCATTAGTGGTGCTGAAATACCCCCCTCCCTTATCCATCATGAGATGCGGAGCCTTTTTGGTGCTTTGAGGCTCATGTATCTCCCTCCCAAATCCAAAACTAGAATCGGACAAGCCCAGCATAGGAGTCAATCATATATAATATAACGCTCTTCCTGACAAAGCTTCACTTTTTTTTCCCAGCGGAAAGCAAACCTGGAGCTGGCATGGGAGCTGTCCAGTGCTGAAACCAGGCTTTCCATTAGGAACTATGAAGCTTGCTGGTGCTTTGGGGGTTTACTATCTCCTTCTAAATCAAAGACCAGGTACTAGGCTAGGATTGGGGAAACCCAAATAAAGGGAAGCCTAATTATACAAAATATTCTAAAATACAGTAAACAGTATTTTGTAAAAAGCTTTACGCAAACCTGGCTTGGGAGCTGTGCTGTATCTGTAATGCTGAAACCATCCTTTGCATTAGGAACTATGAAGCTTGCTGGTGCTTTGGGGGCTTTCAGTCCTCTTCTAAATCCAAGACTAGGCACTATGCTGGGATTAGGGTAACCCAATTATACAAAATGATCTAAAATACAGTAAACAGTATTTTTTTAAAAAAAAAAAAGCTTTGCGCAAACCTGGAGCTGGCTTGGGAGCTGTCCTGTATATGTAATGCTGAAACCACCTTTTGCATTAGAAACTATGAAGCTTGCTAGTGCTTTTGGGGCTTACAGTACTCAAGACTAAGCACTAGGCTGGGATTAGGGATGCCCAATTATACAAAATTATCTAAAATAATATTTTTTAAATAGCTTTACGCAAATCTGGCTTGGGAGCTGTCCTGTATCTGTAATGCTGAATCCACCCTTTCCATTATGAACTTAGAAGCTTGCTGGTGCTTTGAGTTGCTTTCATTACTCAATCAGGGATACCCAAATATACAAGCTAATCTTCAATAAACAGTAACGCAAACCTGGAGCTGGCTGGCTTGGGAGCTGTCCAGTATCTGTGCTGCTGAAATCCCCCTATCCATCAGGTACTATGGAGCTTGCTGGTGCTATGGGGGGGTTTGTGTTTCCCTTCCAAAATACAAGCCTGGAAACTAGGCTGGAGTCAGGTATGTCCAAGCCATACAGAAGCTGGCAGACTGCTGTGTCCCCCTTGCACAAGTTCCATCTTCCCGCCCTGTATTTGAATGGCTTATGCCTGATGCTGGTGAGTCTGTAGGTTTCTTTATTTAGACTGCTTCTCCTCCCACCTCTTTTCTTCCCCATTTAAGTCTCTGCTCCCTGAAGATGGTGTGTGTGTGTTTTCCTTGTAGCTTTTCTTACTCATCCCCTCTCCAGATGAGTTGGTGGCAGATGAATATAGAAGCTCATTAAATTGGTCAAGCAGCAACTAGGAACCGAATAATGCTTGCTTGAATGGCCAGACCCTGAATCTACAATAGATTAGATAGAAACACACATAGAATCGTACAAACCTGGACTGCATTTCCCTGGGACTTCTCTTCAGATGAATAGGCAGCTGGTGAGGTTAACCCTCAGCTGCAGAATCCCAAGATGGCATTGCAATGGGTGCTGCTCAACAATGGAGCTGCCAGAGGGTTAATGGCATCTCATCATCATCATCAGATCACCTTGAAGGGGTGCTGGAAGGCAGGGCAGGTTTGCAGTGTGCAGGCATCTAACTGGCACAGGCAGAAGTGGGCACAGGCAGAGCAGACAGCCACATAACGTATGGTCGATGATGAGAATTTTTAGCAAGCTGAACACCCACTGATGTCATTGCTGAGATTCCAGGCTGCGTGGTCGTATTTACAAGCACTTTTAAAAAACAGCATCAACACGTGTACTGAAATACTGCAAAAAAAATCAGGGGAGGCGAATTGGGGGGCTGTACTCTCTTGCAGAACACACACATTAATAGGCGGAGGTTTCCTTTTTTTTTTGCATTAATAACCCCAGCAAGTTGATTTAAAGCCCATCCACCACCCTTTCCTTTTTTCCTTGGCAGCAGAAGGTCTGCAAGTGGTGGCACTCATCTGAGCGCTTTATCCAGCAGGCAAAGGGGTTAAAAGGCAGCCAAGAGTGCCAGCAGGTGCCAGACACACAGAAAGACACGAGCTCGCCTGCCCGGGATCCTATTAAATAATTGAACGGTGGCAGCAGTAATTTTGGTGGTAACAGCACGGATTTCCAAGTCGTGACTGTATAAGTGAGTAATGAGAGGCGCCTGCGTCACTGCTCCAGTCACAGTTCACCCAGAGTGAGCTGGAATCGTGACTTGCTAGATACCCAATGAGAAGCAGCAAGTGTTGGGGTGGGGTGGTATTGGGGGGGTCCTGGATCAAGGTACCACTCAAGACCCAATAAGATGTGATCCAGGGAAAGGGGGGGAATCCGGACCGGGATATAATAGAAAACCCAAATGAAAGGAGATCCAGGGGCACCCAAATAAGAAGAGATTCTACCAACTCTCTTGTTCCATCACCATCAACAAGTTGGGGGTTAAGGATTGTAGAAGATGACCCCCCTGTAACTTATATACATACCTGGAACATGGGGAAAATGTGGATTCTTTTCTTTTTTATTTGACAATATTTTTGTTTTATGGCGTCTAAGGAGAGGAACATGTCCAGATGTGAGGAGCCCATGAGACCTAAGAAGTAAGTAGGAGCTTCACTTGTCTTTAAGTCTTGTGAATGTTTATCATAGACCTAGATAGTGATAAGTAGATGAAAAGTTTGCTGTGCCATCTCAAACTTGCTCCATATTATATAGAAGCTAATAATGTCATTGCTGACTATAATAATGGGATGGGTAGACAGGTCCAGTGTAGAGTTAGATGAATAGACAGACAACTTTTTTTTTGAAGGAGGTCAGAACATTATTAACCTTAGATGACATAGTTCTTGATTATGTGATGGGTAGACCTATTTTTAGAAGGTCAATATTGGGGTATTTGGAGATTATGGAGATGTCAACATACACCGCAAAGAATATAGAGACACCAAAAAAATGAGCACCAGCTATCCTAAAAATGAATTGGTTGGTGCAGGATCTTTAGATGACATACTTCCATGATTATGATTATGGGATGTGTAGACCTAATTTTAGAAGGGCAATGTTGGGTTACATGGAGACTATGGAGATACCCACATACACCACAAAGAACATGGAGACACCATGCTTGCTGCATTAAAACGAGCTCCAGCTATCCTGGAAACGAGTTGAGTGGTGCAGAATCCTTAGATGACATGCTCCTTGAATATGATTATAGACTGAACTTCAGAGGGGCAATGTTGGGTTACATGGATGGTCAGCCAACTATGGAGATGTTCACACACATAAAGGGACATCATGCTTGCTGCAATAACAGTGAAGGGTGCATAATCCTTAAAATATCATCACTGATCATTTTAGGATGGGTAGATGTAACTTTCCATGGGGCAATGTTGGGTTACATGGATGGTCAGCCAACTATGAAGATGTCCACACACATAAAGGAACACCATGCTTGCTGCATTAACAATAAAGGTTGCATGATCCCTAAAATATCATCACTGATCATTTTAGGATTGGTAAATGTAAATTTCTATAGGGCAATGTTGGGTTACATGGATGGCCAGATGTTCATGCACAACCCAAAGCCCTTTGCATTGAGCACCAGCTATCCTGGGAAGGAGTTAAAGTCTATAGAGGGGATGAAAGGAGGGGCTGGTGGTGGGATTTTCACTTCTAATCGTTCCCTACACTGGGGATTCCATGTAGTTGACATACACACGTGTTGAACTTGGCAAGGTAATTCCATTCAATAAGAGAGGGCTTCAAGTGAGGACACCGCAATCACTTCAAATCGTGACAATGGTCGCCTTTTCAAATGCAAAAAAAAGACACCTAAGCTATGACCAGAGATCTATTTATAGACAAGACATGCAAAAATAGCTTGGACACCCCTGTCTATAAAGGGGTCGTCTTTCACAATGATGGGGGTCCCCTCCCTCTCTTTCACTCCAGCTTGTGTTGTGGAGGATTTGATGAATAATTGGAAAATGGAAATGTTTCTCTCTACCCCTTTCGAAAAGAAAATGAGATGTGAGGCGGCTCCTGATTGGTGGATGACGATTTTAGTGGCGACCAATGGGCAGCCCGGCTGCTTTGTATTTATTTAGTGCTCAGGGGGAGAGTTTCCTCTTTACGCAGCTCCTCCGCTCGGCTCTGCTCGCTCTGCGCTCCGTGCAATGGGGAGAGCGGGGAGCTGTCCGCGGAATGGGGTGCTGAAGTGCCCGGCCAACCGGGGGGCAAAGCAAGAATCTGCTAACCGAGGCTCCGGAGCTGCTGGAATCTGGATCAGGTCCTTCTCGAATCTTTTTGCGGTCTGGGCTTGCTGTATGTGAATACCTAGCCGGGAAGCCCTTACCCCAAAAAGCATTCGCGGAGGGCACATTCGCCGTCGGCAGCGAAGAGACCAGAGAAGTGTTCCCTCTCCAGCTTCTCGCTCCCCTTCTTCACAAGCCTCTCCGGGTGCTCAATCCCCTTCATCATCTTCTTTAAGGGATCACTCCTTCTTCTTCAAGGGATCACTCCTTCTTCTTCATTATCTTCTTTAAGAAATCACCCCTTCTTCATCTTCTTTAAGGGATTACCCCTATTTTTTGTTCTTTAAGGGAACACCCCTCTTCTCCATCATCTTCTTTAAAGGAACACCCCTCTTCTCCATCATCTTATTTAATGGATCACCCCTCTTCTTCATCATCATCATCTTCTTTAAGGGATCACCCCCTTCTTCCTCTTTAAGGGGTCACCCCTTCTTCTCCTTCTTTAAGAGATCACCCCTCTTCTTCTTTATGGGATCACCCTCTTCATCATAATTTTTTTGGAGCACCCCAAATCTCTCAAGGCTTACAGTATATGTGTGCTCTCAAGGTTCACAGTATATGTGTCCGCCCTCCCTCAAAACTCCCCACCGGTCAACTTTTACTTTTCTTAATAGTGTTAAAAATAAAGAAGTCTACAGAGAACACAACGTCAGCATACAACACCCCTAAAGATACACCCACGAGTGTGCCCTAAGAAGCAAATAATGTCTCAAAGCACCCCACTATTTCAGCACCCTTGGCTAACTTTGCAGGACTTTTGATAACTTTTTTTTTGGGGGGGGGGTTCATTGAGTAGTGGTGGGTGGGGGCTAGGACCCCCATGTGTGCCGCGCCCCCTGCACACCGTATAAAAGTTCAGTAGAAAGTTGCTGCTATTTTCTGCCTCTCCGAGCTTCGCACAAGGCGGATGGAAGCTCCGAGTCTCGATGTTCATTCACACAGCGAGCACGGAGAATGCATGGAGAGCAGGCGGCTGCCTTCTATTGCAATTTGCTGCCATGGCACGGGGGAAATCACCAATGGGGCAGCTGGGGGCCACAGACAGGACACAGCTAGTTAGGGGAAATCCTCCAACAGCAATTGCAAAGCCAAAAATGACTCCACTAGACATGAATAAAAGCCAGGGGCCCCGGGAATCCCTGAGCTATACACACACACACGTCAGATAAATCGATTTATTGGGGGACCAATAGACTAACCTGACCAACAGGATTAATATTTCAAGGGGTGATCAGTCCTGGGATTAAAGTTTTATTGTCCAGGCTAGACGTGCACATACATATCATTGACACTTCTGTAGATTCTATACATTTTTTTAAACATGAAGCCCTAGTTTAAGGATAAATGTTACCTCCCTAAATTATAACCCTTCCAAATTTTTGTATTTGATAGAATTTAAATGTCTAAACCAATACCAACATCGCCCCTTAGAAAGAAACCCAGACCTCAAATTGTGCAAATGCATGAAAGAGACATAATGGCATGCATCGTATCATTTCATTTGACAAACAGATAAAAAGTCTCAAGTTGGGTTGATTTGGGGTTCCGATCAGTAAATCACAAGGCATGGGAAGGCTGAGGAGCCCATTGACAAAGCTTGTTGGCTTCCAGTTCGCAAAATCCAGCACAATGATTCTGCAGAGGCACAATGTCAAAGAGTTAACGGTTCTCCAAACACAAAAGTGCCATTGGGGGGTAAATAGTACCAAAATGCAGAATAAAACGAACATAATCAAGTGCAGTAAAATAATAAGCAAAAGCTAAAGCACGTCTCTACTTTTTTTTTTTTTTTAGAGCCAAGTATTGCTTAGCAGTAAATGACTTTCATTGAATAAAGGTTCAGAAGATCCGAGAGATCTTCTAACTTCCATCCTTGTCCTCTATCTGATTTGATTTTTAATAGTAATAAGGAGATCTTCTTCATTTCAGAACAGTTTTTGTTTTATTTGAAGTCATAGAGAGTGATTGGGCAAAGTCTAATATCTGGAGCTCTTTCTTCGATTGTTGAGGTTCTACAAGCCCTGTAGCTTCTACTAGCTGACTTTCGGATAGTTTATGATCCTCTTCTTTGCTAAAGCTTTAAAGCAATAGAAACCCGAATGCAGAATTGTAGTTTTTAATTATAGAGTAGAATCCTATTGAATCACGGCCATCTCTGGTCCTATAGCCAAACCTATCCCACCCAATCCACCTCTGTTGATGGTCTTCATGAAACCTCGCCCAAAAAGGTTTATCCACGAGTTCTAGTTAAGAATCCTTCTTCATCCATGGCCTGACACAATGCCAGGCAGAAGGCTAAAAAAATCCCTCGTTTCTTAGCATTACCTAAGGGTTCAGGTGGGATTTTTGGAGATCCATGCCTTCAAATTTCAGGGGATTCCCTATCCTTGCAGTATTTGGGAAAATGTAAAGCCTGCAATTATTACCTTGCAGATTTAGCAAAATTAAAAAAAAAAAAAACAATAATGTAAATAAATGTAAAGCAAATGATGAGCTTTTCAGAAGAGTTTAACTCTAAATTTAACGATCTGAGTAGATTGTGTTTTATGGGTATGGTTGGAGTTAAGGATTTAGTGCTGTGAGGGAGATACATCCATACACCACGTACTATGGGAGAGGCTCACTGTTCTATGTTTAGACATTGGAGATTTATTAGCAATATATATATATATATATATATATATATATATATATATATATGAAAAATAGATATAGATGTATATTATAGACAGGACAGTGATATAAAAGTATGACCACATAGTTATATTTCCCTGCCTTCCCCATTTAGTTTTTCTGTATGATCTCAATGCATCAATGAAATTTAACTACAAATCGATCTATGTCTAAAATTTCCCCCTCTCAGGACCAGTCTGTTTTGCAATGAATATTAAACATTTGTTGCAGAAATTATGGGGTTTCCCCTTGTAAACTGTGGCTTAGGACCACAATGATGCCTGTGTATGGGGTACTGACTATCTTAGCATGTCATTAAGGACTAGAAGTTGATGAAGTCAAGTCAAGGACCAAAGTAAAAGGGGAGAAAAGTATCTTCATGATGTCACAGCCTTCTGGTTGTAATATGAATGTGTATATCATTTTCAGACCATTTTAGAGCAGTTTGAAGGACCTAAAGATGGGGGTAAAATATAAGAATGACATGGTCTTGTTATAGGTAGGCTTAGGTATGTTAAGAGGGTATTTTTATGGTAAATAGTTAACTTTTGTAAGTGCAAGACATTAAAGGTTTTCTCATTCTGAATTATGAGCAAAGATACAATGTATCTTGTAGTTCTACAGTAACTAGTCAGTAATTAGTTATGCCTGGGAGCTGTAGATATTAACCCCCTATCTATCTATCTATCTATCTATCTATCTATCTATCTATCTATCTATCTATCTGTCTGTCTGTCTGTCTGTCTATCTATCTAATATTTATATGCACTATATATTATGTGTTATATACTGTATACACGCACACATATATATATATATATATATGTACATATGCTTAGGTATAAGACTAGGGTATCTATGATAGATATACACTTGAGGTTTCCCTATCCCTATTCCCTATATAGATAGATATAGATAGAATTAATATATAGACACAGTAGAAGGATACACTAGGTCAAGAGATACAATATACACTATATTTATATATATATATATATATATATATATAGTGTATATTGTATCTCTTGATCTAGTTATCCTTCTACTGTGTCTATATATTATTTCTATCTATGTAAATGTAAGCATTGATTTCATTGACTCACTATAGGTATATAAAATATTGGGGTATATAGTATATACAGTATTTATAATTATGAATTAATAATATTTAGTGGTCAAGGTGTTCAACCTTTGTTTAATAATGATCGTCTGCGTTGTGTTCTATTTTGGGGCTCCAACAGTCATTGGCCTGGTACTATCTATCTATCTATCTATCTATCTATCTATCTATCTATCTATCTATCTACCTGGTCTTTCTTTCTCTCTCTCTCTCTCTCCTTCTCTCCCTTTCTCTTTCTCCCTCTCTCACTTTCTATCTCTCTCTCTCTCTATATATATATATTATATTTTCCAATCCTATAAAGTTACTTGTATTGTAAAAAGTGAATTTTCATCATTTAGGGCCCTTCTTGTATATAAAATTGGTTGGTTTTCTCTGTCTAAGGTCAAACCATTGGTATATAGTACATTTCTATCCTGTTATGTGATTCCTAATGTATATGGTGGGTTCCTACTGTACCAGGTCATCCCAATTGTTATTTTGGTATTTTCTTGCTACGTAGCATCTTTCTTATTATATACAGTCAGCTGATTTGGCAACCCGTCTCCTAAATTACTGAAGCACATGAATTACTCTATTATTATTATTAGGTTGTGTGGCTGATTAAAACCCTGTAATATATTGACCAAATCTAACAATCTGTATAATACAAATATGTTCACAATAAATTCCTAACCCTAATATATATATATATATTTATATATTCGTTCTTATTTCATGGGGTTATTCATGCCATTTACAGTCTGTTTATAAAAAAAATCTCCAAATACAAGGTAATTTTTTATTGTATATGACGTTGATAAATCCTCATTGTATAAGATTGTATTGTACCATATAGGATATGGGTATTGTATATTGTGATTTTTCAATGTGTAGGGTCATCAAATATGTAAATTAAAAAGTATATCTTTTTAAAAATTTATCCTGTACATCCTGTAAATATCTCTATATATAGGTGTCTTATTGATCTTTTATTTTTTCTTTTCTCAGGTTCTCTTGATGTTCAGGCTATTCTTCATGCATGACATAACTGGGAGAAGCAGACGATGCTTTTGCCATGATAAGGTGAGGATATGATGGTAGCTTTCTATACAACGCCCAATACCCCTATACACTTGAATGGGCTTCTTGTTCTTCTTATGATATGTACATTTTAGAATCCTAGTCTTAGTGGTAATATATATATATCACTTTAATGACGCGCAGAGAGGCCGTCGGTTGAACCCTTTAGCTCCTGTACGTGGCCAACACTCGGCATGTTGCAGATCACCTCCTATGATGCAGTGAAATCCTCCCCATGGTTTACTGCAAGCAAGCAATGTTGCCAGTGGTTAGGCATAAATCAAAAACATTTTAGGGTGCCGTATCATGAATTACATAATAACTAATCTTCCTTCAAAAGAGCTAGGTACGAGTATAACCATTAATTTATTCAAAAAGTTTTACTTTTGGCAATATCCTTATACAGGAGATTTTTCTTTGCAGAACATAGTGGGACGTATATATTCTGTTTTGAATTGGAACTTTGAGGGTTCTTTCCGTATTGAGGACCTTAAAATGTTATGGCCTATAACCCAACCGGTAAAATTAAAGTCATATGTTGAGTATCCAAAATGTTGAAGTTCTACCCATACAATGCTCACCCTGGGCCTGATATATACTGATTGATTTATAGAAACAAGGCCATAATCTGATTTATTGCCCACGGCAGTCAAACTCCTTAAGAGAGGACACAATTTGTTGCTTTGGGCAAGAGTTGTAGATATGATCCAAACGTCTTTTTTCCAAGTTTCCTAATCAATCCCGGAGCATTCTATGTATAAAGTAAAGAATTGATAAAGATACAGGATATATAATGCAAGAACGATAGTATATAGCCAATTAATGAATATGTATATCTATGTTCCTGTATTTATACAGTATGCATAGTACATGCTGTAATCCTGCTTTCTGCAAAGCACAGTGTTTGTAATGGACACTGGGTCCTCTGCCTTGTGCATTCTCAGAAATACATGGTCATATTCTATATACTGTACAGGGTTCATAATACATACAAGGCCCTGTCTCATGTACAGTGTATGCAGTATGTGTATTAACCCTGTCCTGTGTATAGGTAATAAAATAATAAAGCTTATCCTTTGTATCATGCAGCATGAGGTATATAGTTCACAGTGCTTGTGTATATCATATGCAGCATGTGCTTAGTATGAAACCAACTCCTGACTTGTGGTAAGTATGTAAAATGAATACCTGCCTTTTAAAAGGCACCATATACCGAATTGCTGGATAGTTCAATTATCACACCGTATTTTTTCTCCTGGGAGCATATTCTATGTACCCAGCAATGTTTCCTTGTACAGTGATAGCACAGGACAGGCCCTGCACCATACACAAGACTTTTTGTTAATTGGAAATATAGATAAAGGTTAATATAATATATATTTATAGATATATACTCATGTCCCTATTGCATTCTCTATATACTTAGGTCTAATGATATGTGCAGTGCATATTATATGTACTGTGCCCCATTTCAACGCATGTGTCCTATTTATTGTACAGAACTGCATAATATGTTGGCGCTATATAAATACTCTTAATCAATAATAATAATATTAATGTGTCCTACTGAGATGCATTGCAGTGCCCTTCATTGTGAATAGCACCCCAATGCAATATACATGAGTAGAAACACACAACACACTTATGGTAGCTATATAATGTGCAGTGAGCTGTAAAACAAAAAAAAATCGAATGCCCAATCATGTGCGAGTACAGTTTAGAAAACAGATTTTTGGAGAGCCCATAATAAGCCCAGTGAACAGTCAGTTTCCTATGTGAAGATCCCCTATACCCAGGTATATACATAGTTACAGTTTCAATCTCAATGTATGTACTTTGCACAGAAATAATACATACATGTAGGTCTATTTTATATAAAGTCATATGTAATAGGGTTTTTTTTTACATATATACAGTATGTATACAAATTACATTTGGATATACTTGGTATCCAGCCCTTCATATACAGTGATCACCATGCATCCCGAATGTACTATGCAGAATGTTGTGACACCTAGGTATATGAATACATACAGCTCTGTTCTCAAATACTCTACACAAGTATAAGTATCTTTTTTAATCATGTGACTGTAATTTTCAAATCTCATTGGGCACTAACTGTCACTTTTTTGAACCTAAGTATCCTTATACAGGTATGTTAGCTTTGTGAATGGAGCCTATGACATTAATACCATTTCCTATACAGAGAATATTCTAGATACAGACATAATGTATTTCAGTCCAGTTATAGGGTGTTATTGTTGACAATGAAGTGTTACATTTATTGAGTAAAGGGTTTAATATTAGAACCCTGACCATGTTGGTGGCTAGATCCCTCCAAAGCACAGCAAATGTACAATAATGCAGCAAGAAATAGCCATCATAGTAACTACGACACATCAACAAAATCTTTATCACCATGTGATGGGGTGTTGTGGAGCCTACCGTACGTTCTCAATCAAGACCTATTAATAGGTATAAGAATAAACATGTACACGCATCATATCTACCCTAGGCCTTTGACATATCAAGACCTAAGGCATAGACACATGAAAGATACATAAACTATATATACAGTACTATATTTATACAGATATACAGTACAGAGTACATGGTGCATATTTTATTATTATATATATTGTATTTATATAGTGCCAACATAATATACAGCGCTGTACATTAAATAGGGGATGCAAAATCAGGAGAAATACAAACTATGACACAGGAGGAGGAGAGGACCCTGCCCAGAAGAGCTTGCAATCTGTAAAAGATTTGGTATGCAACAGATACTTCCTATGCTTACCATAAAGACATATATATATAATATACTTACAGTACATTATATTTGAATTTAGTTCAAGGTATATATATATATATATATATATATATATATATATATAGTAACATTATGTAAAATTTAATATTATACAATGAGGGAAACAAAAAGTGATTCTAATTAATTATTTTGTCAAATACTATGTACAAATACAATTAATAGGAGTACATGAGATAGATAGCTTGATCAATATCTATCTATCTATCTATCTATCTATCTATCTATCTATCTAATATTTATATGCACTATATATTATGTGTTATATACTGTATATACGCACACACATATATATATATATATGTACATATGCTAAGGTATAAGACTAGCGTATCTATGATAGATAACTATATATATATAGATATAGATAGATAGATAGATAGATAGATAGATAGATAGATAGATAGATAGATATTGATCTAGCGATCTATCTCACGTACTCCTATTAATTGTATTTGTACAATTTATTTGACAAAATAATTATTTCCCTTATTGTATATTATTATATATTATAAAGTAATTACTATATATGTAAATATTACTTGAACTAAATTGAAATCTAATATACTGTAAGTATATTACATATATGTCTCTATAGTAAGCATAGGAAGTATCTGCTGCATACCACACATATCTAGATATTGATGAGACCCCAATATTTCAGTCAGAGGCAACTTTGGGCTTATCAGGGAAATTTATGGCTGGCCTTAGACTTTCCTCTACATGATGAGTATATGATATGTTCAGGGTACAGTATGTGAAGTATGCAAAACTCTTTCCTGATCTATGGACTGTATACAGCAGACTTATTAGTATGTATATATATAATTATATATATACAAACAGACATACATTTATATACAGTATGTATATAAGGTATGAATATTCTATAGGTGCATCCTATAAAATTTTTCCTCTATGTAACATATATGTGAACAGAATAGACTTTATTGAAAGTCTTTAGAATGATTGAGACGTCTCATTGTAGCATTGTGAGAATTGCAGCAGGGTATGATTGGAGTATGGAAACAAATTTTATAAAATACTTTGGATTGGATCTCTCTTAGCTTCCGACAGACTGTCAAAGCCAACCAGAGCCTGATTTAGGTATCACCAAAACAAGCCATAGCTTAGATCCCCACAATCTTCACAGAATTTAATTCAATTACTATTTTATATCTACATTTGAAATTCTTTTTGTCTAAGAACAACATGTGATCCTAATTATTCATTTTATATATCTTAATTTATCTCCAATTTTTAAAGTTATTTATAAAAGTATTATTCCCAGTGTATTCGGTACTGTTATCTTTAAGAGAGATAAACCCAGTCAACTGATCAATACATTCATTTAAAAAAAGTATTTTACTATAATAATATTGTTGGTACTTTGTTTTTAAATAGTTAAAAAGCCTTTATACGTGTTTCATTTTGTGGTGACCCAAGGTCTTGTTTGGTGCACACCTTTGGGGGTAACTTTTACCGAGGGGCCTCCAAGCTTTATAACTCTGGATCTCACAAAGTCTAAATCCGACACTGTAACCAACACTTATAATGAGGGTTGCAAGTCACAAAATGAAGAGCTCTCGAGCATTAGATGACCAATCTCAGCAATAATGATTGGTAAAGGCTAACAGAGAATTATCATACAAAATAATTGATCCTTGGAACATCAAGAAGGATTTTTTTTACCTCTTGTAAACCAAAATTAACAACAATTGCTTTGGGGTTTATGTTTTGTTTATCCTTGGACAACAGTTGTCTTAACTGCAATAAGTTAATACTTGATAATCATCTGTGTTTTTTTACCAGCGTTGGTTATGTAACGTTTTGTAATATAATATGGAGAATTTATACCCGGGTCCATTCCTGTATACAAAGAGCAGAATATATATCTATTTCTGTATAGAGAGAGCAGAAAATAGATCCAGGATCCTCCCTGTATACAAGGAGCAGAATATATACCAGGATCTGTTCCTGTATACTGTAAGCAGACAGAATACCTGGAATTTTTCCTATATACAAGAAGCAAAATATATACCCAGTTCCTTTTCTGTATACAAGGAGCAGAATATATACCAGGGACGTTTCGCGTATACAAAGAGTAGAATATGTATCTAGCTTTTCCTTTTTATAGGGTGCAGAATATATGCCATGTCCTTTCCGGTATACAAGGAGCAGTATGAATACCCGGACCCTTCAATGTATACAGCTGGCAGACTATATACCAGGATTTATTCCTGTATACAGTGAGTAGTATATATACCTGAGTCCTGTCCTGTGAACAGTAAGCAGAATATATACCAGGTTCTGGCCTACATACATCCAGTGGAATATATATCCAGGTCCTGTCTGTGTACAGGGAGTACAGTAAATACCCGAGTTCCTGCATACAAGGAGCAGAATGTATACCTGGATCCTGTGTACAGCAAGTAGATTATATACCCAGGTACAGAAGTATTGGAATATATACCTGGGTCCTGTCCTGTGTACAATGAGCAGAATATATAACAGGATTCTGTGTACAGTGAAAACAATTTATAGCCAGATCCTTTCCTGTATACAGTGAATTGAATAGATACCCAGGTCATTCTTGTATACAGTGATTAGAATAGATACCCGGGTCATTCTTGTATACAGTGAGCAAAGTATATACCCGGGTCTTGTCCTGTGTACAGGGAGTGGATTAAATATCCAGGTCAGTTCCTGAGTACCGTGAGCAGATTATATGCCCCAGCCTTGTTCTCTGTACAGTTAATTAAATATATATCAGAGTTTTGTTCTAAATAAAAGGATAAGAATATACACCCAGGTCCTGTCCTCTGTACAGTAATTATAAAGTACTACTGGACCCTGTCTTGTGTAATTACTATAATAAATACCCAGATCCAGTGCTATATGGAGTATGCAATTTAATATTATATACCCAGGTCCAGTGCTGTATGTATTGAGTATATTATATACCCAGGTAAAGTTACATATCCGGTAAATATTATTTGTTGAAGTTCAGTGCTATTTGAAGTTTCTATAATATATACTTTGGCCCAGTGCTCTATGTAAAATATATTTCTGGGTCCAGCTCTATATACAGTAAGTAAAATATATACCCATGTGTATTATTATATGCAGTGGGTTTGATACGTGTCTAATTCTATTGCCATATTCAGTGAATGTAATATATCCCCAGATCTAGTGCTTTATGTGATGGGTTTAATACATATCTGGATCCAGTGCTTCATGCAATGAGTATATTAAATACCCAGATGCAGCATCATATGCAATTATTTTAATATATACCCAGATCCAGGGCTATATGCAGCTTGTATACCCAGATTCGGTGTTATGTACAGTTAGTATAATTTATCCCGGGGCAGCAATATGTGCATTGTGGTTAATACATAACTAGGTCCAGTGCTCTATGCAGGTCATGTAATATATACCCTGCTGTATGCAGTGAGCGTAATAAATTTCTTGGTGCAGTATTATGCAGTGAGAATAATATATACCCAGCACTTGTGCTATATACAGTGTGTATATTATGTATATATCCAAACTCAGTTCTGTATGGCAATAACAAAATGTCCTGACCGAGGAGAGAGTCATAGGAGCTCATCAGTCAGCTGCTTCTCCTTTCACTATCCAATCACAGGTGAGGGAGGGGCAAGACCTGTAAGTGATCCTTAAATACAACACAGAAAAAGCAGTCTCTTGCCCTAGCAGACAGAGCTGAGCTGTGTATTAGAGCTGGATAACTTTCAGGGTTGCATGGACACAATTATAAGCCCAGTTCTTTTTCTACCTCCCCCTATGACTTCTTTGCGTTCTCTCCTGAAAAAGAGAGAATGAGGAATCTTCAATAGACTGAACCATGTGGCCTCATGCTGCAGAATTGTCCTGGATTGTCTGAACTGTATCACCAATACTCAGGTTTATAGGCAAACTACCAAAAGTCCTTGTTAGCCATACTGGCTTCTCTTCACTGACCAAGCCAATGTATAGTAAATCATACCTGGAAATTAGAAATACTGACTAGATTGGAGAAATCCAATCATAAGAAATCCTGGGTGATTCAGCAAACCTGGAATGAACCTTAGCCTGGATTAAAAACATTTGCCAAATTAGAAATGATTTTACGAAATCCATTCTAGGTTTGCTGGATCACCCAGATTCACTCATGCTAATCTATCTTTTGAAGAGTTTAATAAATCAGGCCCATGGCATCGCCATTGTATTCCTAACCTGTATCGGAGATTATTCAGTCACTTGGTGGTCATTGAGCCAACATGTTATTTTCTATCAGTGAGTTACCAATATTCACAAGGAGATCTATTGGAACATTGAAAAAATGGATAGGCAGATAAATGAATACAAACTGCTTAATAATAAATAAAATAAAAGCAAACTGATCAATAAAAAAAAGAAGAAAAAATGAAAAAGGAAAGAAATATCCGTATAGAGGATAAACAGATAGATAATGAATAGGATATGAGATAAATAAATGGATGGATGGGTAGGATAGAAATGTAATATATGAATGTGATAAATAGACAAATAGATTTATAGAGAATACTCAGATGGATACATAGATGGATACATAGATAGATAGATAGATAGATAGATAGATAGATAGATAGGTAGATATCCGGAGGATGGGTGGACGTGAATGGATGAATAGATGGATGAATACTGATGAGAGATATAAAGGTAATACATGGATGGATAGATGGACGGATGGATGGATGGATGGATGGATGGATAAAGAGATATATATATAAAATTAATATAGATATAAGTACAGATAAATTGGTAGATAACTCAGTACCTAACAGAGCAAAATGAGTGTTGGAGCCCCAGCACATGGCATAATGCAAAAACCCATTATTAAACAAATGCTGAACACATTGGCCCCTGAATAATATTAATTCATAACTATAAATATTGCATATACTATATACCCCCATCTTATATATTCACATAATATGATTTCTTAATTTATGGATCACGTCTGCATTCCTTCATAAGCAGATTTGCAAAAAAAGATGTAGTTTGTCTATATCATCACATCAGTGTTTAACATGTTACAAATATGAAACCTGTGTCACAGCTTCAGATAACACCAACACATTGTGGTGATTTACAAAAGAAATATAAGCTGTTCACTCGGCAAAGTACATTATCCCCTAAAAGAGACATTTCACTTAAGTTGGTAAATGCAATGAAAATGCAAATTGTAACCCATACCAAACTGATGTGCAGGAAATGTAAAATGGGTTTGTTTGGTTGTATAATATTACATAGTCAACAAAACTTCATCTTTAACTATAATAAATGAATTATTCCCTGCAAGGGGCCTGGTGATCAGGTCGTATTATTTTAGTAAATTAATGTCATTGTTTTCAATTCAATAGGCAACAACATAGTATAAGGGAAGTATAAGGTTCATCTTGTCATTTGGATTTTTCAGCAAAGTATGTATAGCAATTCAAAGAAAGCAATGTTTATATGTATATAGATAGATAGGTAGGTGGATATAATAGAATGCATGGAAATACAGAGGATACATAGACATTAAGAGGATAGAGAGATGGATAATACATGAATGGAAGCACATATATATACTTATATATATATATAAATATAGGTACATATATAGGGAATAGATAGATGAATAGATAAATAGATAGATAGATAGATAGATAGATAGATAGATAGATAAATAATAGATAGATAGATAGATAAATAGATAGATAGATAGATAAATAGATAGATAGATAGATAGATAGATAATTCATAATTATAAATACTGTATATACTATATACCCCAATATTTTATATACCTATAGTGAGTCAATGAAATCAATGCTTACATTTACATAGATAGATTGAATATATAGACACAGTAGAAGGATACACTAGATCAAGAGATACAATATATACATTGTATCTCATACATTATGCCATATAAATAATGATATACAATGGGGGAACAACAACTGATTCTAATTCATTATTTTGTCAAATACAAATGTACAAATACAATTATAAGAGTACATGAAATACCTACATGAATATATATCTGTCTATCTATCTATCTATCTATCTATCTATTAATTTGTATATATTTTATACTTTATGTAGATGTAGATAGATGATAAAAAGGTACAGAAAAGAAGCATAGGGAGTATATGTGATGGATGAACAGATAGATCAATAGATTGGTTTGGATTGATACATTGGTATAAGAGCAGTATGTCATTAATCCTGACATTTTAGATTTATCAGCAATATATCATGTAACTATATGAGTTACACATTGTAAAAAGAAATCACTTCTTGCATTCAGATAGACAGATACATCCCCAGCACTCAGCCTTGCTGGCCTGCCATGAGGACAAACCAAAAAGATCTTTAAATTATTACAACCAGAACATACTGTACCTGTGCAGCAAGTTGCAAACAAGTCTACCTGGGGGCTAAAAGACGTCTCCATAGAGGTGCACACATTAGAGAACTGTATTCATGACAAAATGATGAAAGCAGCTGGAACTGATTATAGAAATGCATTGTCATCCATAAACATATACAATGCATTGCCATATATACGGTACAAAAGGTAAAGATAGGTGTAGCCAAAGTTAGATTTTTCACAATACTATTTTATACGTAAATTGTAAAATATTCATGTTTATCATTTCATACAAACCCCCCTCTACAGAGAGATCATATTATTGATTTTAATCTTTTGTAGTTATGTATTCGCCCAACAGAAGTGTTATATCTTCATGCACAAACAAGCTGCTAGTTACAGAAGCTGGATCACTCAGGTTCACCCATGATTGTTTATTTTCTCCAGTCTTGGAGAGGTTTAGTAAATCAGGCCCATTGTGTTTAAAATCGTGTTTTTGGTCCCTGGTGATCAGGACTTAAAAGTACCATACCGTAAATATGCTAAAGTGTGATCAGAAACTCTATATACTTGAATGAAGTGACTGACCGACATATATGGAAGCAGTATGCTCGGCTAATTGACTATTGGTATTGGCTGTGTATGTTACTAGATGATAAATGCAGGAAAAGAGGAACTCATTTAATAAAACACCTCTGACTACTATTCCTTGATTACAAGTTGGAAATCTCCATGGGTCCTAAAAAAATGGGGGTCAACTTTAAACACACCGGCACTATTAAAAATAAAATTATGCAAAAACTGGCCATCATTCATAAAAGGGGCAAACATAATAATTCAGATATTTTAGTAATTAACGGCTCATCTGGCTATCTGACGGATCTCCTTTTTATAATTGGTCCATAGGGTTACCATCAAGGTAACCCATGCATACCCATCATATGGGTCAATAAGCTTTCAATAAGCTTTGGTCATGAAAAGGTTAAAGTTTAGTGGATTGTTAGAATTCATCAACAACTATGTATTATGATGTGTGTATATGTATAGATAATAAATATAGATAACGTATGTATATACATATATGTATAGATATGTATAGATTCACCCTAATTGTGATTCCACACAGAGATTAAAAAAAAAAACAAGTTTATGTTATCAGGGAAACTTTTTTTGTTGATTCACTAAAGGAGTGGACCATATTCACTTTGCAAAATAAGAATTCACCTGGCTTAGTGAATAAGATAAAGCTGTGCCGACCTAAACCCTAAAAATAAAACAAATACATTTTTTAAGCTGCCTTGTACGTGATTGGGTTATTCTTTGCAAAAATGATTTTTAATTTGTTCCCATGTGTAACCCGTGATATAAGCTTGAGGCCTATTTAAAAATAACTTACGCTACATGGATTTAATATATCTAAAAATAGGAATGATATAAATAGAACAGACTTATGAGCCAGCGTTGAGTCATTTAATTTTGACGGCACTTGTTTAGTAAAAGTAAGCATGGGGCCCAAATATTTTTTTTTCCTCCCTCAATATCACTTATTTTATATTGACAACTATTCATATATTCCATTTGGATTTATTTATTTATTATATTATTCAAAATAATAATATGAACTATAATAAATAATATTCTATTTAATAATATTCAATTAATTCATTTATTATTTAGATCCAACAGGAGGGTTATATTTGATAAATGAATATGAAGAAGATATTATGTAACATTTTATGTCATTGGGAGGACCCAACAGATGCTTTAATTAATTAATATATATATATATATATATATATATATATATATATATAACAAATATATCAGATATGACATATATGAGTATATGACAGACCTATATAGACCTATGGACCTGTTATCATTATAGACCCACTGCTATAGTTATCTGTTTATATTGACCCAACTATTTATGTATATGTACTATAATATATTATATTATTTTAATGTATTATATTATATATATTTATAAAAAATTAGTATAAAATAATAATAATAATAATTAAATTAAAAAAAGTTTGATAAATAAATAAAACTAAAATCTCTTTTAACTAATTCTACTTTATTGTCTTTGGCGTTCATTATTTTAATTTATACATAATATTAATAATAAAACAGGGAATCTGACTTTCCTTCAAACATTCCCTGGTGGGAATCAGTTACTGTCATTTTAAAACACATGGAAGATTCCCATGAGGGAATGTCTGATTTCCTTTTTTTGTTTTTTTTTAGGACCCTGGACTTTTTATACTTTTCAGTCATTTATTTTTAAATGGCATAATAATGTTTTGCTTATTTCTCCTTTTTGATGGACAGCTTGTTTCACTATTGATACAATGTACCATTTGTATTATGATACAATGTAACAATTTGCTACTAAAATGACCAGCTAGGTGATACAGAACAAAACAAAATCTGATAAAACTGATGCAACAAAATATTAATTGTTACAAAGTATGACTACTTCAAGTTAAGAAATAAAACAAGAAACATCTTCCATTTTATGTTTTTTTTCTTAACTTTCTCTTGGATACATTGGGGTAGACATCTATAAGGCAATATAAGTTGTTGTGGTATCTGATCTTCAACAGAACTTTTGTTGTAAAGGTTTCAAAAAGCTGAAATATGTTCACTATAAATAGATTCACTTAGCCTGATTTATTAAAGCTCTCCAAGGCTGGAGAGGATACACTTTCATCAGTGAAGCTGGGTGATCCAACAAACCTGGAATGGATCTAGTCCAGAATTCAAAACATTTCCTAGCATCTAGCAAAGTACTTTGAAGAAATCCATTTCAGGTTTGCTGGATCACCCAGCTTCACTGAGGAAAGTGTATCCTCTCCAGCCTTGGAGAGCTTTAATAAATCAGACTCACTGTAAGGAAAGTTTGGGATGTGTTTATAAATGTCAGATCAAAGTGGAAGTTAGTCTATGAAAGATCATTCTAAGTTGCAATAGCTAAGATGAAATTGGCTCTATGCAAAATTCTAAAGTGTCTTTCCCTCATAGTAAGATAGATAGATAGATAGCAGAAACATATAACAAGAAGCTGCACTACCAACCAAAGCACTGTCAATTTTTCTCTTTCAAAGGATTCTTCACTTAGCTTAGTGATTGGGGCAAAGCTCTGCTGACTTAGGCATGATTGTTTGTTTTTTTTCGCAAAAGGATTTTTTTTCCACATTATGTAAGCTAAATTAAATATCCCTAGCAAGTGGTAATATACACAAATGAATATTCATTATATTCTATATTTAAAATATTTAAATTGTTTCTATAAATCAACCAACCATAGGGTCAACTTTTCCCCAATGTGCAGAAAAATAGCTTTTCTGACCACACAATGATTAAAGTTAATTATAAAACCATTTGGCCATATAATTTGTTTATTTGGCATACAAACTGTACAAAACTCCTTTTTTATACTAAATTGACAAAAGTTTATATTTTTTTGGATATATTTTAAATAGTTTAGAGGTTAACCCTAGCAAAAATACCATTTCAACCTTCTTTTCAACCTCTGTGCATTGGTATTGCCCGTAGCACCCCACCAGAAGAGCATGGGTCAAGGTGACAACCAACAATGGGCTGTCATCCTGTACCAGAAACTTTTCCTGAGCAAGGATCTTCATGGCAGGATTACCAAAATAAACCGTCTACCCTTTCCATCAAGACCAGCTCCCAAGGAAGACTATTCTTTTTCACCTAGAGATCAAACTTTCGGTCTCTGAATTGCCTTTGGCATTGGGAACTTTTAATAAAATAAAACATGAACTAAAACTTTGGAAAAGCTAAAGTAAAAGTTACTCAAAGTAAAAAGCCATTGTATAAAAATACATAAATACATAAGTGTAATTCAGTTTGCCTTGGCAGGAGTGCTTTGCCATTGGGTACATGTACCTGAAATCCTTGGTCAGAACAAACATATATTAATTAATAAAATGCCAAAGTTCTCTTTTTTTATTGAAATCTGAGAAAGAACTCAACCTTGACAGTATTTAAAAAACTCTATTTGGTTTGTGCTAAACATGGCATTCACTGCATTCTGGCTTTTCATTCAATGTAGTTGTATAAACTTTTTAAAACATCATTAACATTGTTAGTCTGCATACATTCCACCTAGCTAATCCAAAACCATTGGGCATTATTGAAAGGTGGCTGTTTCCGACAGCAAATATTATATAATACTGTCAGGGTCCAGATAATTTTTAATACAAAGTATCAGTATGCAAAAAAAATTATTCTTTCTTATTATTATAAAAGAGAGACGATGATTCTAATGCGATAATAAATTCTTATCAAGCTGTTAGCTGTTATTTATCAAAATTTACCTTCTTTGGGTTTTTTGGATCTTCAGCCATATTGATTAACCGGTCCAGATTGATTTAACTCCTGGGCATACATGTGGGTAAGTTTGTTTTATTGCAGAAGAGACATAGCCTGTCCCTTTTGCTTTAAAGAAACTGCCTGCTCCCAATTTGTTTATTGTTTTAGGTTTAGTTCTGCTTAAATGTCCGGTGTATGACCTATTGACCCATGGTCAGTAACATGCAGCATAGATTTTAATGGCCCCTAAGGTAGAGGGTCCCAGTAAAGTATTTCATCTAGGATAGCATGGGGAATATTTAAGCATATATAAACCCAAGAACAAATATATATATATGTTTATAAATATTATTTTATATTATAGTTCATCTCACCAGTCATTAGATGTGGTGGCTGCATTAGTTTCCATTTTCTTTTTTCATTTATTTTCACCTGTTGATCCAGCCCGGGACAGGACAGCAGATCAGCTTCTTCTAATCTCTTTTCTTTTCTTCTTATCTTTTCTACTCTTTTTCTTTTCCCCTTTCCTCTCTTCTTTTGACTTCTCTTTTCTCTTATTCACTACTTATCAGTTTTACTCTTTTCTTCTTATTATTTTATTTTCTTGTCTCTCTTTCTTCTCTCTTCTTTACTCTTCTCTTCTTCTCTTTTCTACTCATTCTCTTCTCTCTTCTCCTGTTCATTTTTCTTCTGTTTTCTCTTCTTTCCTCTTCTATTTTTCCCTTCTCTTCTTTCCTGTCCTCTTCTCTATGCAGTAAGCACCGTTATCAGATCATTGGCTTTCTGGGTATTATTATTATTTTTTGCATTATAACAGATATCAAAAGCACTATCAAGATTATTTATATCAGACCAAAATGCAGCAACTAAGAAAAGTTTATCTTGTATATTCAAATACTTTTTGAAAAAAAAATATCCATCTGGTTTTATTGCTGCCTGTAACCCCATTGAGGAATCCATATTACGATATTTTCTATCTTGGTGATGCTCCAATGGGATGATGTAGCCATATAACCCCCTTTATACATGATGAAGTCGTTATGTTGAAAGATGTAGTTTTTTTTTATCAGAGGTATGCTTCGGATAAAGCCTGCTTATGGACAAAATACATCGGACAGGTTACATTAAATTATATAATCACATTAAGGGTTGCGACTCTTTATTAGGAGCATGATCCTGATAAAGTCTATTTGTCAGTGAAATGCATGGGGGGATTAGTTAAATCTGGTGAGGTCATCAAATTGAGAGGTACAACTGAAGCATGCTTCTGATGAAGTCTATTCCTTGATGAAACGCGTAGGGAGGTGTTTGATTCGCTGCTGTAATCACATTGAGAGTTACTACACTTCAACTCAGGCATGTTTCTGATAAAGGCCACTCATTGATAAAATGAATAGGAAGGGGTTTGAATTGGTGATGTCATCACATTAAGAGCATTTCCTTGATGAAGTCCGCTTGTTCATGGGATGTGTAGATAAGAGTTTCATTTGGTGATTTCATAACATTGAAAGCAACAGAGACATAGTATGTTTATTCATGAAATGCATATGCAATATTGTTTTCCACTATATTGAGAGGTACCAGTCTTCAATTAAAACATTCTTCTAATGAAGGTGGTGAAATGCGTAGGGGGGAGTTTTAATAGTATGTCATCACATTGAGAGGTGTCACTCCAAGCCATGAGGGACAGTATGGAGACACACAAGTTTGAAATTTATTATTATTAGGGATATTTATAGTGCTTTATAGCATCTCTAACACACATTTTTAATTCTAAGCTCCAATAGTGTTTAGAAATATAGCAGCATTTGTATCTCTATATCTGCAATCATCCATTCTGTATTCACTTGGAGATATGAGCTGTGTTGACCAAGTTGGACTGATGAAATGCTCTCATCTTATTTGAAAGGCTAATGGATTAAAGCAGCATTTTGGAATGTTGGACTTACCTAGGGGTCATATAACAGGGACCAGGGTGAGTGGTGTCCCAGTTTTTGTTGGAGGCACATGTTTGCTTGCATTGGAAATTCACATGGAGGTGGTTCCAGTTACTTTTGGTCAATTAATTTCACAATTGGAGCTTTTAATGTATATTCTATTCAATATATATATATATATATATATATATAGAGAGAGAGAGAGAGAGAGAGGGAGAGAGAGACAGATAGATAGATAGATAGATAGATAGATAGATAGTAAGATAGATAGATAGATAGATATAGATATATATTCTATTTTTTATTTTTGTTTCACGTTTACTTATCATCACTTATGATGTATTATGTCAGGGGTGCCCACATTTTTTTGGCTTGCAAGCTACTTTTAAAATGACCAAGTCAAAATGATTTACCGACAATAAAAATGCTCAACATATATTTATTTATATATATACCAAGCATGACACAGAAGTGACTGTAACTGATAAGACATTGCATGGCAGGACATTGCAGACATTGCACTACAAGACTATCGTGACATGACAGCTACAGTTCACCTGTCATAGGAGAATGATGTTCTGCACAAGAAAAATAACTGCTAATCCGTACAAAGGTATTTCGATAATTGAACCTTGACCCCGAGCCTGAATTGACTTGGCTGCCCAGCACTGCTCACCTCAGACTGCCCTCCCCCCTCCCTCTGCCTCCCTCTCCACTCCCCACTGTTACACCGAGCCTTCTAAATAGGAAAGTGTCCTGGAGTGAAGGACGCAAAGTTCCTGGTGTTGTCTGATGAAAGACATCCCCAGCATGCCTATAGACCAGGGGTGTCAAACTTAAATACACAGTGGGCCAAAATTAAAAACTTAGACAAAGTTGCGGGCCAAACTTGAAACTGAAAAAGCACCTTTACTACAACTCACTGCGTCAAGAAAACAGTCCAATGTGGGGCTTAATGTTATGAGTGGCTGGAAGCTGGTCTATAGATGCGAGTGATGGTGCTACTACAATTCCCGGCATTATTTGCAATTATAAAACAGTCCAATGTGGGGCCACGCATAGGCAGAGACGCTGCTGGTCTATAGATGCGAGTGATGGTGCTACTACAATTCCCGGCATTATTTGCAATTATAAAACAGTCCAATGCGGGGCCACGCATAGGCAGAGAGGCCGCTGGTCTATAGACTCGAGATGCCGGGAATTGTAGTAGCGGTGCTATTTCAATGCAGTAGCGGGCAAGTTGCAATTCATATTTAGCATTTCTTTGGGGGCCAAAAAATATAGATATATATATATAGATGTACAGCAGGGCTGCTGATAAAGCAGGAGGGATGGGTAAGGCAGGGCTCCAGGATCAACTCGCTTAGCTTTTGCGATCAACCAATAATAATACTATTAGAGTATTCAATATTTGAGAAATATTTATTTTATGACAAGTTCTCAAAATAGATCTGTATTGCCAGCATAGCGATAAAAGAATTATGGAGCGATAGAGAGTCAAATATTCAATTCAAATACTCAAAAAAGTCTTCCGTGAATGCTCTAAATTCTGCAGGTTATCTGACCAATGCTATACCTTTGATCACAAGGTCTATAAAGAAGGGGAAGGGAACATGTTACTAATATTCAGACATCTGATGGATTTGTAGGCATAGTCGGTCTCAATTGCAATTGCAGCTAGTTACAGTCATATGGGAAAGGGCATGTTTGCTAAGTGAATTTGGAAAGTTCTGCAAACTTGTTACAATATTGTGATTGGTGGTTCAGCATGATTTTTGTCAAAGGTATTTTTATTATAACAATCAACATGCAACTCTGTGTATTTAATGTACCATCCACTTGATTGAATTTGTCTGTACTACCATATATTAAACCATATAATAAAGTCAACCAAACTATTTTTTTAAATATTTTTATTTTTATGGTCTTTTTTATTAGGGGTTGAAACAGTAAAAACAAATTTGGATTACATTACATCAGGGATTGATACAAATTGTGTCTACAAAAGAGAAACAGTGAAAATAGAGTAATAAAAATCAGTTTTTGATCTGTCAAAGGGTTCTATGGAAAAGCAGATTTCTGATTTTTAATCGCTTTAACATTTACCAACTAAAAACTGCATAGTGTATAGGAAGCATTGGAAAGGACTTTCCCTTATCCGTGCTCAAGCCTAACAATTCAGTATAAAAGGAAATAAAATATACTAAAAGATAAGTGTATTTTTTTTTTTAAATGATGCGAAATGTACTGATTCTAAATTAAACAATTTTTCCTTTTTTGTTTCTTTTAGAAAGAAATGTGGTTGGAACTGCCAGTCTGTACCAGCTTTGTATGAATGCAGCACACTTGACATCAGCTATCTGTAGAAAATACCAAGGAGAAGGGTCTGAGTCAGGCTGGGCATTGCTCACTGTGAGCCAGCACAGACCACAACCCCCTCTGTCTACCCGAGGTACACGACTGCTTTCTAATGAGTGGGTATAGAACACTCAAGGGTGTAAACAAAGCATTGGAACTAAACAGGCAGAGCTCTTCTAACTTTATTATAGTAAATTCCAAGTGAACCTTTTTTTTAGCCCTAAATGAAGAATAGAATCTCTGCCAGGTGTTTGTTTTGCATGTGTCACTTCTTGACCATGTGGCCACATAGGAAGTGGGGGAGAAATAGTTTGTCCAACATATTGACTTTTCCATGAAATCTGCACATCACATCATTTTATAAGTCCCTATACCAGGGCTCACCAGATGCCAGTCCCCCAATCTAATGCTGAGCGCTTTACCTATAGCAAACCTCTGTTTAGCCTCAGGAGGGTAGTTGCGCCGTCCCAGCACACGGTTGACTCCAGGACTTCTGTGTGCAAAGGATGGCGTCTGTAGAAGGACTGAAAGAGGACTGGGAGCCCACAGATAATGCAGTAGAGGGGATTCCAACAAAGGCAAGTCCAGAATACAGAACTAGAGGTCATACACAAGTAATCAGTCCACCAGATGAGGTATCTAAATGGAAAAAGACAAAAGTAGAGTCGGGATCACAGGCAAAGGGCAAAGGAAAGCTGTGCACAGCCCCAGAATATGTGCTGGGGATGCTGAGAAGACAAATCTCAGGCTGCACGGCTACAGGGAAACAGGGGATGCTGCAAGCCGCTGATCAGAGAAAACAAAACAAAGGTTCCATCATTTTAACACTTCTCCTAAAGCTAGAAAGCATCATTTAGATCAACGGTCGCCATCCGAGAAAAGTTTGGGGGTCCGCGGCTCTGGCCGGTACAGCCCTGAGTGGGATTAGGAGAAAGATGCACCAGCCAGAGCCACGGACCATGTACCCCGTACAAATCCCAGGCTCAGGGAAGTGGGCAGGTTGTGTCCCTGGACAGGCTCAGATCTGTGATGGGGGAGTGGGGAGGATTCTGACATTATGACCTCACTAAAGGGGAAGTTCCTTCTCCTTTGAGTGACAACCGGCTCCCCATGCATGCGTGGTCTGGAGCTGGGAAATTTAGTGGTCCACCAGACCGAAAAGGTTGAAACAGAAATCAGTTCTTACATGCTTGCACCCCAGTAAATTTAAAATAATGATTTCACATGGATCTCTATATACTTTGCACATTTCTATTGCTTTTTGCATTGTTGTGTTGATTGACCTACATTTTGGTTTACATGGTTTTTGTGATTCTTCCTTAAATTGTCCATGAACTGCCTGAGCACTTCTTGTCATTTCATTAGTGCCTAAAATTTACTATTAGGTCTAATTATAGGTTTTTCACCCAAGATTTAAGACAACATTTAACCAAAAATTCACATAATTTTCACATTGGATTTCAATTTATATGAACACATCACTTTAACTTAATCCAATGTGTAAATTTTGAATATGGGTGAATCTTGCATGAAATTAACCCTCTCTGTGCAGGAAACTGATGAAAAACTAAATCCCAATATTTTATTTTTGCAGCCATTGCAAGCATTTCCAACCATGTATGAATTAACTGAGTGTTGGTATTCAGGTTAGATGGGGATTAATTATAAAGAAGGGTTAAAGATAATTACCCAAAGCCTATTTTTTAAAAAATTGATATAAAAAATAGTTTTTTTGCATGATACATACAAATATAAATTTTCTGATTTGTAGACTGGCCAAAAAGACAATTGTGCCTAATATTTTATATATGTTAACCCTTTCATTTGCAGCAAGCTGGTCCTCAGCTTCTTTACATTATCCCGTGTACGATGTTCAAACTATTAATAACCGTCATAAAGATAAAATGTCTTCAATGACGGGACTGTGACTCACTGGAGAGGTACAAGATGTCTTCATTGCTGTTTGTTGGACTTAACTCTTTAAGCTGATTCACTTAACTCTTCACCGACATTATCTACCAATGCTTGAGCTTTTAATTTTCCCAGAGTTAAAGCTTTCTCTACTTTCTTGGAAACTTTTTGAAAACAAAATTATAAGTCATGCATTACATTAAAAATATTTTTAAATTTTTATCATCTTTCTTTTTTTAATGTGCACAATACATATTTGGTGAGCAAATAAATCAATAATATTATTATATATAAAACTTTTATCTTCCATCCAAACTCTATAGATAACCATGATCCTAAAATAGCAAAAACAAATAAAAATACAAAATATTACAAATAAAGATATTTGGAGCAGAAATAGGGAGGAGAAGGGTTCAATGTCCAAAAATAAAAAGAGGTTTTCCATTGGTTTTTTACATTCTCCAAAATCAATGACATACATTCTATTGGACTCTATATAATCATTATTCTAATATAGCATTTTTTTTATAAGGGTCCATTTATTTTTATTTTTTTTATTTATACAATTATCCTAAATAAATAAAAATTACAGAAACATTACCAATAATAAAAGGCAAACTCATCTCCCTTGGGATTTACTGTATGACGCCAATTATTAAAACCATTCAAGCATCCTCAAATCAAATATTTTAGAATATTCCCTCCAATAATTACCTGATATCAGTAAGTATATAAAAAAAACCAAAAAAACACTTATTTAGTAGTCTAATTTATATAATTTATTAAATGGTCAGAAAGCATTATTACAATAAACCCAATCACCCCATCGAGTTGGCTCAGGGAACAGAGTTTTCCAAGAAACAACTGTTTTTTCTCTTTAAAACTAATGACGGCTTAAACCGACTTGATGATTTAATGAAGTTGATTTACTAAAGGAATGTAACATTTCCTTTCCCATAGACTTAGCGTTTATTTTATTCATGCAGACATGATCAAGGCAAATGACTATTACTCAAATTCAATGTTTTTTTTAATATATTTTCAATACATAACATTGGTTATTTAAATTGGGGATGTCTTTTAAACTTTTTTTTTTTTAAATTAGAAGTATTAATCATACATTTTCAGATTATTATATTATAGGGTATATAAAGTAAGAACTTTTTGGAGGTAGCAGATATCTGCATTGGACTTTTGCGCCATCCAGGACAATCCCCCATTACTTTATTCAGTAACAGTTGTAGAGTTTTATGTTTTGTATACATTCTTCTTTATATATACTTATACATTTTTATGTAATTTTTTAGCAAGTTATTTTATTTTTAAAAGTCATTTTTAATATTTGTACATCTGCAGCTTTTATTCATATCATACCTGCTACCGGTCCTGTTACAGGCTAATATTACTCCATTTGTGCTCCTATGTTGCAGGAAATTACAATTAACCATTTTGATGAATATTAAACTAACAAGTGCATTGTTATCACTAATAAGTAACGTGCCCTGAAAAATGCCATGCAATATACTTGTAGTGCATCGAGAAAAGAGGTGGCTGCAAGAAATCTTCACCACCGAGATGCAGCAAAGGCTGAACAGACAGAGACTTTTTATTTGTAAAAAAAAATTATATGATACACAAAATATTATTTTTATATACATAATTACTCCTTATATCACTTTTCATTGGATGAATGGAACAATGCTTGCATTATTATTGGAAGATAAAAGAATGTCAACACAAAATAAACCATTTTTTAATTGTAATTTCTAATTGATTTGGTAACACCAAAATGCCCTTTGTAATTCATTTATTTATATTTATAATATTGCTTTTTTATTATCTGTTAGTAATTAGCTCCATTTAAAAATTTTAAGCCCTGCAAATCAGGAGCTGTTTGATGTTGAATAGGTTTAATGTTCCTACAAAGTGGAGTAAAGAGAAAATAGTTATCAGGTTGTGAAATATATTCTTTTACTGTGTTTTACACCATTTGCTAGACACGCAATGAGTGAAATGCTGTTAGATTCTCAGAAGGGTAGAGTATTTTTAAACTCTATTATACTTCTTTATTGCTATATATCATGTTTTACTTTCTGTTTTCAGCCTGACATCTACTATATCCACTTCTTCTATTTTTAGGGTGGCTACGTTGGCTTGACAGGTCCCCTGAGGCCCTTGTGTAGCCACCCTTGCATGTGGCCTGATGTGCCAACTCACCTTGAACTGGCACAGGCAGTAGCGAAGCCCAGGAAGGTAAGTCACTCCCCAGCTGACGCTATGCTATGGAGACAACAGCCGAAGTGCAATGCTTTCCCATGCATGTGCATTTATTATTTGCATGGCACAATATATAATGGGAAATGCTGTTCTTTGACTACCATTGACCTATACAGTGGTAAGTTCCTGGTTAGCCTTAATGTAGCTTCCAATGGTTACTAACAAAGAGCAATAATTTAAAACATGTACTGATATGGGTTTCCATTGGGAGGCCACTTTTTGAGCTAAAGCTGCAAGTTACTTCTCTGTTGCTTCTGTTTAAAGTAAACCAATTCTTGGTAATTTGGAGTTCCCATTGGATATGCCAGCCTCTCCATAGATCTGTAGATTTCCCCTGAGATGGTACACAGTACTTATCTGGGGATAGGGATGATTCGGGGATCTGGGCCCACCCAAGGAGAGCCTATGAGAATATCCTTCCTGGTGGCACATTTATGTAAGGCAATGGAGGTCAAGGACCCACCAGAAGATCAGGAAGTTGTCCTGCAACCCTGTATTTAATACAATTTTGAGGGCATTGGTGCTCACCAGATACAAGGCTCTCTAAGCTCTCCAGTCATTCATTTTGACTCTTAGCTGTTGTTGAGGAGCATTTTAAGCCAACTCTTTAAAATTGACTGTCATATCATGTCCATGACCATCTTTAATTCAGAAGCTTAATACCATGATGGTCAACCAACAGCTTTTCAAACCAGAGTTTTCTGTTCTTAGCTGGAACCAGATACAAAAAATTGAAGTGATATTTGTATAGGCTAACAGGTCAGTTTACCAGATAGCAATTACATTTTTGGCTATCTGTAAGGATGGCAATGGCCAGCAATGTAAGGGAAAATGTTCCAATTAACCACCTCACTAATGGGGAATGTCAGGACTGTATAAATCATAGGGGGCTTTTTTTGCATATATAACAAGTTGTATTTAAACTTTTTTTTTGTGTAGTGATGTACTATAAATTTGAGAAACATATATATATATATATATCCTACCTATTTTATTTTGTTATTGTTGTCTGAGTACCTTACGGTTCTGTATCTAGTCCTACTCTTCATTGTATTCTTTTGTTTACTGTTCCAGGCCTTTTGCTTACGTGTTTTGGATTACCTTGTGCATTAATATTTTTTGTGGGTATAGGGTCAGACTCTTCAAAATGTGCTTGTTTATTTCTATTGTTTGTTGTATTAGATTTTTTTTTAGCGACCCTGAACTAACTATTGTACCTATTGTGTAAATGTTCTAATATCCTATGTTGTAATATCCAACTCATTTTTGGTTCTTTTTTTATTCTATTGTTTTTTGGATATCTTAAAGTGACCCCGAACAGTAAAGTTACTGTAGCCTGTAAAACAAGATACTATGTATTTTTATTATCATTTTATTATTATTAATAATAAACAGGATTTATATAGCGCCAACATATTACGCAGCGCTGTACATTAAATAGGGGTTACAAATGACAGACAGATACAGACAGTGACACAGGAAGAGGAGAGAACCCTGCCCCGAAAAGCTTACAATCTAGGAGGTGGGGGAGTTAACACACAATAAGAGGGGGGATATGTAGTAGTGGGAAGTAGTGTGGGTTTCAAAAGACAGAAGAAGGTAGGTAGGCATGTTTGAAATGGAAAAAATGTTGGAAAAATTAGCATAAAGTAGGAGAAAGCCAAATAGGATGAGGAAGACAATTCCAGAGAGTCGGGGCAGCTCTAGAGAAGTCTTGGAGCCNTGCGTGTGGTGAGGTTATGAGTGAGGAAGTCATTAGTAGGTCATTGGAGGAGCGAAGAGAGCAGCTAGGGGGGGATTTTTCTATCAGGTCAGGGAGGTAAGTGGGACAAGAACTGTGGAGGGATTTGAAAGCAAAGCACAGGAGCTTAAAATTGATTCTAAGGTGAAATGGAAGCAAATGAAGGGAACTACAAAGAGAAGCAGCAGAAGAGGAGTGGTGGGAAGGATAGATTAGTCTGGCTGCAGCGTTCATAATAGATTGTAGAGGAGTGAGTCGGGTTAGTTGATTACCAAAGTGGAGGAGGTTACAGTAGTCCAGATGAGAGATGATAATATACTTAACATTCCAGCAGCCCCTGTGGTAAAACTGTTCCCAGCATATGCAGTGGTTCCTTTTGCCTGTTCATATTTTATGTACTCACATATAGATGGTGGAAAGGACCAGTGCATGCAGTAGATGATAAGGGGTAATGTAGTGTGTCAATGTATAAAACCCCAAATATGATATTCAGCAAACATTCCCCAGTGAAGACTCTTCCAGGCACATACATCAGGAAAGAAAAGAGTCTCTATACAATGGAAGCTTTTGGAAAAGGTCCATTGGTGTTCATTGGAAAAGTAACCCCTAACATTGATTGTCAGTCAGAGAAATATCCCCTTGCTTTGGTAGTTAGCAGAAGAAAGACCTCCTTACATTAGCTGTGAATGGAGAAGGGTACCATACTTTTTGTGGTCAGTCAAGAAGGATCCTTTACATTGGTGGTCAATGGAGAAAAGTGTCCCTACATAGGTAGTCAGTGTGTAAAAGGCTCTATTACATTAGCAGTCAGCAGGAGAAGAGCATGCCCAGAATTTGATGAGAAATTTGGTGGGAAACGGATCCTTTCATATTAGTGGTGAATGGATAAAGCTGTCTTTACTTTTTATGTTTAGTTGAGAAGGACACCATTAGTGTCCATTACATTGGCGGTCAATGGAAGAGTAATCCCTAACATTGATGGTCAATAGGAGAAAGATCCCCTGGTAGTTAGCGGAAAAGAAACCTCCTTACATTAGCAGTGAATGGAGAAGGGCACACTTACTTTTGTGGTCAGTGAGAAGGGGTCTTTTTACTTTAGTAGTCAGTGGGAAAGGGTTCCATTACTTTGGTGGCCAGTGGTGAAGGGTCCACTTACATTGGCGATCAATGGAGAAAAGTGTCTCTACATAGCTAGTAAGTGAAAGAAAGACTTTTACTTTAGCAGTCCACAGTTAAAGAAACTCCTACATTAGTGATCAATTAGAATAGGATGCCCTTACTTTATTGGTTGCGGAGAGAAAGACCCCCTTACATTAAGAGTCAATGGAAATGGGTCTGCTTACTTTGGTGGTCAGATGAGAAGGCCACCATTATGCTGATGGTAAATGATACAGGGTCCCCTTGACTTGTTGTTAGTGGAGAAGGGTGCCCTTACTTTGGTGGAGAAGAATGTGCCTACAATTACATTTGGTGGGAGAGTAGCTCTTTGCATTGGTGATCTTTTATAATTGGATGCCCTTACTTTGATGATCAGTCAGAGAAGGACCCCTCTTACATTAGCCGTTAGTATAGCAGGGCACTACTAAATGGGTGGTAAATTAAACAGGATATTCTTTATTGTTGGTCAGTGGAAAAGAATGCCCTTACATTGGGGGTCAATGGAACTGGGTCCTGTTCACTGGTGGTCAGTTGATGATCAGTGAGAGAAGGACCCTATTACATTAGCCGTCAATAGAGAAGAGTCACTTTAAACTGGTGGCCAGTAGAGAATGGGCACCATTCAATTGGTGGTAAATGGAACAGAATACGCTTCATTGGTGGTCAATGGAGAAGAATGTGCCTACAATTACATTTGGTGGGGGAGTAGCTTTTTACATTGGTGATGTTTTGGAATAGGATGCCCTTTGATGATCAGTGAGAGATAGACCCTCTTACATTAGTGGTCTCTATACTTTGTGGCCAGTAGTGATGGGCACCATTACATTGGTGAAAGTGTCCTACATCAATAGTAAAAACATACATAGCTCCTATCTACTATAACATACTGTACAAATAAAACATACATTTCACTTCTACTACGTGGGGTAAAGAAATGACAAGTTCATTTATATTGTTGTGAGCGTGTATAGTAAAAACACTTTACTGTAGGATCTGTGATTTGACTTTGCAGGAGTTTTGTATTTGGTTGAAAATAATGACAAGCTTTGCATGTAACAAGAATAATTCTAATCTCTTATTTGTTGGTCTGTATAAGTAACAAAATGTATTGTTTTTGCTTAGATAAGCTTTGCATTGTAAGACATATGAGCATTGCAGAGTTCAGTTCATTTGAATTGATCCTATTTGAAATTGAACTTTTTACCTTACATTGGAAGCTTTTTGTTAATGTACCCAGTGCACAGTGTTCCCATTGGCTGATGCTTGGCAGGGTTGGTTCAAGGTACACATTGGCTGGGAAACATTGGTAACTGCATCAATTTAGGGAAATTGTAACCCACCCCTGAAAACCACCAGCCGATAGAAATGCTTTGCACTGCGTAGCTTAACTCCTAGTTGATATTTTTATATCTGACAAGGGAACTGGGAGCCAGTTGGAATCTTACCAGCCGAGGATAATTCACTTTGCATAGGTTTGTCACATTTGCTGTTGTATTTTTCAGTTGTGAAATGCTAGCACCTCTTCTTACCATCTCTGTAACCCCACCAAATAGATTTTTTTCATTTCCTGTTCCTCTAACACCTGTACAAAAAATGGAGGACGTAGTCATGTCCTGGATGGGAAAGAATGGAAAATAATAAAACATGTTATATACTTGGACCTATCATTCAACTAAAATTGTAATGTTATGTTTGCTGACAGCACCCAAAATTGCCCAACATTGCCAAGGTCTAAATTCTGTACATGAGAACGGTCAGCGATATCAACTAGGGTAAGCTTGGTTACCATCAGCCCCATTATGATGGGTTATTATGATGATGGGTGCATATTTCTTGGTAGGGTTATTGGGTTATGATATTACATAAAGAAAGTTATCATGTTGCAAAGGTTTATTCATTTAGCTTAGTGAATGTGGTGAAAATTCAGTTTGCAAAGAATAGGTATATTAATTGCATGCAAGAAAATGTAAAAAAATATTTTTGCTAGCACATAATTGGATGGAAAGTCAACAGAGCTTCACCTCACTCACTAAGCTAAGCAATAATTCCTTTGCAGGGTTATTCACTGTGCTAAGTATACGGCCTAAACTTCCTTAGTAAATCAATCCCAGGTATTAGCTGAAAAGTACATTTTCACCATATTCACTAAGCTACCATAAACATTTCCTATAAACCTGGTTAGTAAATATCCCCAATTACAAAGGGTTTGAAAATGCATGGATTTCAGTAGATCATCTAGCTTCTTGGGTACATAGAGGGTCTTGGATAAAAGCTTCATTTTCTATCAGCAGATTTAGGTATGCAATGTATATGTTCAGCAGAATAAAGACATTGCTGCGTCTTCAGAGCTATATGGTGCCATTGAGGAGCCAAGCATGATGCTGGTCACAAATCTCCATTGCTGGGATCATATACCAGGCCTGTGTGCAGCTCATGGACATTGCCAACAAAGAAGGGAACACGAGGGAGAAAATGTACAAAGGGAGGAGAGACAATCCTTGCTAAATATTTTCAAACTAGTTTATTTGGGCTTTAAAACTCCTGTTTGTCACTTACCTGTCCAAGGGCATTTACACTGGCCAGCTGCCCATTTAAATCAGAACCCCAAGCAGATGTAAAAGACACAAATTGATTCAGCTTTGTATTTATTTATTCCTAACTTTGGGACTTGAATTGTCTTTACTGCAAATAAGTAACAGTTACAGGTTCTTGTCCCTCCTCCAGTGTGTGATTGGGTAATTGACTGAAAAGAAATAAGCTGATTGGCTAATGTAGCTGTCACCCTGTGCTCAATCAGCATTTTCTGATTCATTTGTTCCTTTTTATATTGTCTCATTTAGGTAGACAATTTAGGGTAGCAAGAGCGCATCAAGAGTAGTGAG
>NC_092866.1:60483304-60498736 GCF_032062135.1 Pyxicephalus adspersus | reverse complement strand
TTATATTTATTTATTTATATATATATATATATATATATATATATATATATATATATATATATATATTTGCCATTTAGTTCAGTGCCATTTCCAGGTGTAAGGGACTGCTAATTCCGCCCTGCAGATAGTCCACCTGTGCTAATGTCACCGCTGCAGCATCCTGTTCTAGAACCTGATGACCCCATCATTGGTCAGCCAATAGGAACAGTCTGGTAGATGAAGGTTCCTGAAGAAGGACCCCACCTCCTGCATCACTGGGAGTAGAATATCACATGACTGCAGCTTTAGGTGGGTAACAATAGAATTTAAAGTGGAGTGGGGGTTTGAAAATAAAATTTACATTAATCTACATCTGTGTTTGGGCTCACATTAGATCCAATGTCCTCTTTATGTAAAAGATTGATTGGAGAATTGGACTCCTATTGGCTCTAAGCAGATTGATTTAACCATTTAATATAGAAGGTAATTTTTCCATTGACGCCTCTATAAGCACAGATTAAAAATGTTTCCTTATAAAAATTATTTTTTGAGAAAATCTGAAAAATGCATATTATGTCTCAGTAATGGTTTACATTTATTTTATCCTGTAGATTCAGAGGAGCCTGGGGGTCTTATTCCAGCAACGCTAATGGTAATCTAAAGCATATCAGTCATTCTTGTATTAGCAAATTCAGGCATTTGCATGGAACATTTTTCCTAATATATAACAAAATATAATATTGTAAATAATATAACTAATTATTATAAATATTATATAATATTATATAATATGTAATAATAATAATAATTACATGATATGGACAACGGAAAGAACAAATATAATCCAGAACACAAAACAATATATTGCCCAATTTTACTTTTTTTTTTATATTTTGTGTAGCTGTTGATAAGTAATCAGCAAAGAAACAATTGCAAGATGCAATTCTTCCATTTAAAGTGATCTAATCAAGGGACTTACAAATACAAAGAATCATGCTCAGGTTTGGAAGGGAGGCGTTCTGACAATGGTATCATGAAAATGATTGTCATGTAAAAGCTTGAATTTGTTTCAGGGACTGAACTTTAAATTTCGTACCAAATAACATCCAATTCCATAATGCACAAAGCCCTGTAGCTGGCAATGTCCAATTGACTTGTGGCTGGCTTATAATTCTATGCTATATTCTATGCTAGATTAATATAAAATGTTATTATTGTTATTATTATCATTAATAATATTATTAATAACAATAATAATAATTATAATAATATTATCATTTGATTCCCATGATACCCTGCAATTCAAGGAATAGCTTTCTTTGCATCTTTCTTTGAATGTTGTATATTCACCTGCATTGTTTCCCCTTTAAAATGAATGCACCCCAATGAACCAATAAATGTACATGCCCTTATTATGGTAACACAGCACTTCTGTACATTTGCATTGGTCAGTACTATGTGTTGAGGTTCCTTTATCACTAAATGGCACCACAATGCAATAGACCAGGGGTGTCAAATACACAGCGGGCCAAAATTGAAACTTATTGAAAAAATTGAGGAAATTTTTTCTTCTTATTAGATATAAACCCTTTTCATATGGAAACAAAAAGGTTTTGCTTCACATTCAATCTGCAACAATCTTATATTAGAAAAAGAGGCATCATTTTTTTATTTTATTTTATTTAAGAAAAAATCTTATGCCTCCTTCTCTATTTGTAGCTTTCTGAATTAAATTTCAATGGTAACCTTTTTGCACAGGCTAACAACAATATTCACAATATTCTTCTATGAAAATCCAACCATTCATGTCCATGCCTTGGAGTAGCAAGGAAAAGTACAGCTGAGGGGGAGTGCTGGAAAAGCCAGACGTGGTCAATGCGGGGGTAAATCTTATGATTGGCCGGCCACTGAAACTCCCTCTTCATTGAAATAGCGCTGCTAAATTCCTTAAAATTCCCGGCATTACTTGCACCTATAAAACAGTCCAATGTGGGGCCACGCATTAGACAAAGAGCCCACTGGTCTATTGATGCGAGTGATGCCGGGAATTGTAGTAGCGGCGCTATTTTAGTGCAGCGGTGGGCAAGCTGCAGTTCATATTTAGGATTCCTTTGGGGGCCAAAAAAAGTTGGGGTGTGTATATATTTCCAGCTCATAGCCTCAAAATTTTTATTTTTGAGCTAGAAATATATACACACCTGTAAGTATGAGGTGATTTTGGAATGACACTTGGCAGCTGGTAAAATAATGTAATAAGGATTGGATGGTATGCACAAGATTTGGTGAAGAAATGAAAAATGCACTTATAGTGTAGTTCACAATAAAATACAAGTGTAAATATATTGAATGATGGTGGTTAGCCTCAATGACCTGATAGTTAAGACGCCATATGCACAATGAATAGGCTAGAAATTGGACTAATTACTTGAATCATGATTGATATTTTTATATACTTAAGAACCCTTATCCCTCCTAAAATAGCAGTATTGACTACAACATATGAAACAATTGCATAATTGGTCTGGGTATCCAAACCAGGGAGCCATTAAAGAGAAATTGTGTTAGTATTTGTAAACTGAAATGAAATTGTATTACTAAGTGTCTGCGAATTATAAACAAGCCATATTGATAATGAATTTTTAATCATAGGCTACTGTTCCTGAGGAAGCAGACTCAGCTCCGCGAAACGCGTCGAAAGTTTAATGCCATCAACATAAAATAGACAGGTTTCATGAATGTAACAAACAATTTGATGGATTTATGTAATTTTATTTCAGTATTTAATAAATGATTGTTTAAGATTCTATTCACTAATGGTGTATACTGTGCCTAATGGAATACCTTTAAAGTCCCAAAATCAAAAATGTAGTTTGCATTTGCATCTATTAAATTATTGGAGGAACCATAGGGTTCTTTTAAAACCTGGTTGAGAATGGCTCCCCACCTATTGACAGAATTTGTGCAGCAATCCCAGTCCACCTTCCCCTTACCCACTCCTTTAATTGTAAAAGATATCATAATCACCACCCTCAAGGGTAAAAAACAATATTCTTCTACTTGAAAGAAAAACTTGATCAACAGTGCTAGCCAATAAAACTAAATTAGAGGCAAAGGTACCCTAATGGAAGAACAGTGCAATGGTAGAAAGTGCCAGATTATTTTCATTTTTATTATGGGCGGGTATGTCACTGCCAAGTTGTTTTTATGACCACTTACCCTGCCACACTTCCTATTAGATGGTAATAACATTTTCTATTCAGCATCTTCTGCCAAAAATGGCAGCATGCATGCAAATTTGGGCAAAAGTGAGAATTTTGTTGTATGCCCAATACATAAAAAAATAGTATTTTCCTAAAGTCATTATTTTATTTAAAAAAAGTTGGTCAGAATATTAGATTCTTCAGTGTTTGGGGTCATTGGACCACGGACAGACTAAGCAATAAACTAACCTTCAATTTCCTGATGTCTTCCTAATTTTCTTCATTAAAGGACCCCTTTATAGATTTAATAGTGCAAGGCCAGTGTTATGTATTTTGTGTGTAACACATAACATATGATTTGATAAGGAAGGAAGATGATGGTTTAGAACTCAGTAGGAACCCAGCAGCACCTAGGACACCAGGACTTAGAGTCGTAGAAAAGCAGTATGTTTAGCAAACTACAAAGATTAATATATTGAATATGGCTTTAGTCTGATGACAATTAAAAGGCAGAAAATTCTAGGATCAGTGCAGTCCAGGCAAAATCCTATTTAGGCGTAGTCCAGGTTGAACCCCGGTTCAGTTCTTTCCAGGCTAAATCTTGCTTGGGTGCAGTCCAGGCTAAATACTTCTTTAGTACAGTTCAGGTTGAATCCTAGTTGGGTATAGTCCAGGATAATTCTGGTTTGATACTGTTCAGTACAGTCCAGGGAGAATCCTAGTTTAGTAAAATCCGAGTTTAGGTTTAGTTGGCCTTGCTGGGTGCAGACAAAATTAAACCCTTAATGTATTAGTGGTTAAGTGCAATACAAGTTGAATTCAGGTTAGTGGTGAGCAGGTTAAATGGTGGTCAATTGCAGTCCATGATGAATCATGCTTGGTGCAGTCTAGGTTAAATCCTGTTTTGGTACAGTTTAGGCATAGTACAGTTCAAGCCTAATCCTGGTTGGGTGCAATACAGTTGGAAAGTCAGTTTCCAGATTGCAGTGCAGGTTTAGTATAGTCCAGGTTTAATCCTTCAGTTGTTTGCATACTTAATCCTGGTTGGTTGTTGTCCAGAGCGAATTTTGGTTCAGTACAGTCCATGTTTTTTTTAGTTGGGTCTAGTCTGGACTAAATCCCGAATTGGAGTAGTTTATGTTCCAACCAATCCTGGTTGGGTGCTATCCAGGGTAAATCTTGGTTCAGTACAGTCCATGTTTTTTTTTTTTGGTTGGATCAAGTCCAGGCTAGATCCCGTCTTAGAGCAGTTTAAGTTCCAACCAAACCTGGTTGAGTGCTGTCCAGAGTGAATCTTGGTTCAGCATTCTCCATGTTTTTTCTTGGTTGGGACTAGTTCAAGCTAAATCCCAACTTGGAGCAGTTCCAGTTCCAACCCATCCAGGGTAAATCTTGGTTAGGTACAGTCCAGGCTAAACTTTGGATAGTCGGAAAATTGGTCCTGATTGGGTACATTGCAGGTTGAATACCAAATGGGCACAGCCCAGGTTAAATCCTACCTGAGTGACATTTAGGTTAAAATTGGATGCTGTCCAAGTTGGATCTACGTTGGTTGCAGTCTAGACTGAACCCATGTTAACCACATTCCAGGCTAAATACTAAGTTAGTGCAACTTAGATTGACTCCCAGTTTGTTCATATCCATTCATGAATATATATGTGAATGTTTTAGATGATTACCACTGAATATATTTAAAATAGGAATTGCATAATACCCTATAGAGAAATGCTGACAAAAGCCATTTATCCAATGTCTAAAATGTCAGCTAATAGTAATCAGCACCACTATATCATATCTATGAGAAATATCTCTATTGCAGTGCAGATACGGAGACTTGTACATACAGCACATACTGCATTGTCATTGTAACCAGCTCTTCAGATTTAGTAACTTGTTTCAGATTTTTTGGTCCAATAAATGAAGATAAATCAATGAAAGTATTCACCCAGGGCTCCAGAGCACAATGCCTGCTTTGGATATATTAGAATCATAGCTTTCTATACCAACACATATATGAATAGACTTTATAGGAGTTTTAGGGATCATTGTGCTAAGGTGTGGCAGCTGGAATTCTTAGCTAAGCTGCTGGAAACAGAAAGGAAATCCTTCGGCAAAATAAGGCTGTGTTTAGATTGATGGCATGAACAGACGCCCTTGTGCGGCTCCCAGCGTCTGGCACCTTGCCAGCCACTCTGCCACCTGCACCTGTTCTTAAAGGGCCAGTAAACATTTTACAGCAGGCAGCACTGAACATCTTGCAGCTGCCATTCAATCTCTTTGGGATTCAGGGCTGTGATGAAGCAGTAATCGCACCCCAACCTCACCGCCAGTCTGAACATGGCATTCAGTTTACAGGATTCCATGGTTATTGAATATGCAATCCAAGCAGAGGACACAAATTAAATCAGTCCTGTTTTTATTAATACAGGTAGCCTCCGAGTTAAGGACATCCAACATACGGACGACTCCTGGATACGAACAGAGCTTCCCTGCTTGCTGGTGTGCAGGATGAAGGCTTGACAGGGGGGAGGGGGCAGTTTGCATGGCTTGTAGAAGAAATTTTTTGCTGTTCTGCAAGCTCTTGTAACTCTTTAATGACCAAGACAAACTCTGCAGTTGTTTCTTTTTGCATATGAAAGCACAGCTTGCTCCAGAAGGTAATGAATGTCTAAGCTCCTTAAAGGTTTTTTTTTACTTATTTTTTTGCTTTGTTTTTGATTAACTCACTGTGAAGATTTCATACAGTAACTGTTGAAACAAACATCTGTACGAATCGCATTTAGTAAAATAATGTACCTGTTCCAATTTACATACAAATTCAACTTAAGAACAAACCTACAGTCCCCATCTCGTATGTAACCCGGGGACTACCTGTACATCATTACATTTATTTTATTAATACAAAAAGTGTACAGTAAATAGCTCAATCTGACTTGGTTACAGCCTTTTATAGTCACCTATAAAACAGAGCTCATGGAGAGAGAGGAGCAGGACAGGGACTTGCTGATAGGAGCAGCAAGCAGAATGATGGAGAGATGAGTTCAGCATTGTGCTGCTTCTTTCTTTTCACCAAATACTAGCTGGGGAAGGAGAAGATGGTACAAGTGTTACTTAAAGTAGATGTAGCTGTCGGAATCCATGCCATCATTAAATACATCAAGGACAGGTGCAGACCTACCTTGGGATTGTATTATCCTGCACCGGTGGCTGGCACTTTGCCATCCCCATAATCACCTGCACAAATATTAGCTAACACAGCAGCTAGCAGTACTGCACATCCCATTGCCACCCCCATTTATTCCCTATGGGCTGTCCGGGGTAGGAGCTACTTGTAGTGCCTCCCCCGAGGTTCACTGGCATTAGGAAGCGGTAAATGCACCACAACCTGAACCTAATGCTTACAATCCACAACAAAAATTGTTTTTTTTTTTTATTAGCTTTAAGGATGCCACATGACCACTTTTCAATGGCATATGAATGGATTTTTGGGTGGGATGGAGCCTTTTTCATTTATTGCAGTCTGCTTCTTGATATGGCTGAGAGCAAGAATGGACAGGAAGACCAAAGAGAGAAGCAGCTGCCAATCAATTCATTGTCCTGCCATGAAAGATGACCTGGGCATATCTGTGACCTAAATCTGAACCTTGTGGATAGCATTTGTAGTAGACTGGCAGGATCATCAGGTATTGACTAGCATGAATATTATATATACAGTACAAAGAATTAGAAGAGCGTACGTTCTGCTTCTCATATGGGCACCACCACAGCTTCCTATTTTAACCAAGCAGTGCACAGCACCCTGTTAACCCCTCCCACCTGCCTGTATTGGCCAGCATTGCATAGAGAATACAAAGACCTAGTGATGATATCACCAGCACCAAAATAAGGTATGTCATGAAAAATGTAATTAGCATGTTAATGAGATGAGAAAAGAAGAACCAGGGAAGGTCAAAGCTGATTTAACTTCATTAATAGATTTTACTTTACCAATAACTTTGATTGCAGCAGCTAAAATCTGGATCTGTCAGACTAGATTGTACTGTATGGCAGAGCTGTGTGAATCTTAGGATGGAGAGAAATCTTTTTAGAGATTGGAGATGAATACAAATTTATTCAGGTAAGAGTTGCATGCATCTGATTCTAACTTCTGCTTTATATTTTCTGGGTTTTTTTGCTGTACAAGCAAGGCATTAAGGAACAGGTGACAAGTTTCGAAGGGGGAAGGCAAACAAAGAATATCATTGAGGATGGCAAGCAAAGGATATCCTCAGGTAAGCTTCCAGTTGTTTTGCTGGCTGATATATATCGATAGTAAAGGAGCAGATCAGGGATGAAAAGATATGTTACAAAAATGATTGAAGCTTTAATAAAAATGGTGTCAAAAGGGAACTTTGCATTGCAACATATAATTAAATATAATATCCTTCCCATTAATGATGAGAGTTGTAGTCCTTCTAATGCAAGCAAGATGTGAAATCTATACAGAAATAACACAATATAGTATCAGCAAGTATAAATCTAGCAGGTAAGAACATTTACAGACATCTCATTAAAGAAAGCCATCTATGATCTCTCTCTCTCCTCTTTCTCTTTCACTTTATATTTATATATTGTAGTTTTTGTCTTCTGTGCTAAGATCAGAATCAGAATGGCAGAGAATACTTGCAGGTCCCATGCAGCATCTGGCATGCACTAAGCACATAGGGGTATAAAGGAGCAGAACATGGGGCAGCAAATATTGGGGTGGGGTATGGTAGGGCATAAGAATAAAAAGGAGACCAAAATGATGAATGCAATGATCATCATGATTGCAAATCCTCTTGCTTCTACATTCAAGCTCAGGAATACCAGCTGCAGTTCCAAATCAGCAACCAGTAAACCAAACTTGCAGGTCCCATGCAATTTCTTGGTGGGATCCCATTATTAAATCTGTCTATAGCATTAGGCACCCACATAGGGGTATACATGAGCAGAGCATGGGGCAGATATTGGGGTGGGGCTGTGTTTGGGGTACAGTAGGATATTTGAGAGTAGAATGCTCAGAAGCCCAAATTGATGGATGCAGAAAGTTAATGCCATCAGTATGACTGCAAATCCTTTTACCTCTACAGTCAGGGTCAGAAATACCAGCTGCAGTTCCAAACTAGGAAAAAAATCGGTGATCCCAGTAAACCAAACTACAGGAAGCCGGTAACTTTTAACTAAGCTCATCACTAACCTAGACAACTCAGACTCATATTTTAATAGTAGATAAGCAAAGGCTACATTCTGTGAAAACCACATGTCAAACAGATCAGTAGATCCCGAGTTATAGGCGCTTGAAGCTACATGCAGATCTAGACTACATGACCCTGTCCCCTTAAAGCCTCTCTGATATAATGAATTATAATACAACCAATCAAAAGAGAGTCTTGGGAAATAGAGGTGGGGCCAATGCTGACTTTTGCCAAGTCAAGATTAGCATATAATTTCAGCTTCTTCAATTCTGTTTATTTTTTCGTGCTGTTTTCAGTAAAAGTTTTTGCCAATTTAAAAACTATTTTTTTAATGGTAATGGATTTAAGGGCCCATTCATCAATTTCCAGGTGAAAATTAAAAGCCTTGTGTTAGCACATGGCTGTACCCCAATATAACATTCAATAATTTATATTAATTACAGTGTACCTACAAAAAATATTATTATTAATATAAACCTACCTGAATATTATAAATGAACAAAGGGCCACCCTGGGAATTGCCCCCTCCCTGTGTAAGTAAAGTTGTACAACTTTAACCAGATGACCAAGTATTCTCGTGATCATACAACACAATAAACCATCATCCCATATCATTCAGGTAATTTTATTATTGATAAGTCATATTAAAAAGAAGAAGCGACAGCACAAAAATATTACGAAGCAGCTTAGGGAAAATGGGAACTTTTGTTAAATAAAAAATCTGAAAACTTTTTAAATCTTTTAATAAGAAAATAAACAGCAGAAATTATTACTACTTTTTTATTAATTGCACATTTCTTCTATAGATAGAATCTGTTTCTTAATAGACAGACTTTTTGTGGGCACAAATTAAATCAATGGGGTGCAGAGCCTTTTTTGGAATAGGTAGGGGCTTTTTTTTTAAATAGAAATAATTTTTGGGATTATCTATGCTACAGATTGTCACTGGATTAATAACAACTGGATTGGCAGCTATCTTCTAATTATATGTTTTCTGGGATCAAATGGGGGGTAGCTGGGATCAAAGAGTAAAAAAATCATTATGGGCGAGGCCATAGGATCAAAAATTAAATAATATTCCTATGAATCCCAGGAGCTCCTAGGAAGCTGATTGGCTGCATCAGAAGTCTAATGACACAGCTAAGAATTACTGATTTTACACTGCTGATTACTTGACAGAGCTAAATTAAAGGTATAAGCAATAGCTGCAGTCTTTTAGGCTGTTCATTTTACTTTAAGTCTGTCTCCATGTGAAAGATTCACTTTAAGCACTAAAAAGCTCTATATCAAAAAGGATGACATAAGAAGGGAACAGGACGAGGTCTTTGCTATATAGGCGAATAGGTAAGCTAAAAAAATGAAAAGGATTCAAATCTTTCTTTTATCAATAAAACTAATAAAGCTGCTTAAACAATAGGAGAGCTTTAAGATCCATATTTAATAATCAATAACCTTGAGACAATAAACATTTAAAAAACAACTTTTTAATAGTTATAAAATATATTACATTATTATCAGTCTTTATATCTGAACCATAAAATAAATATTTATATAGAGCCAGTTAGTTTACTCCTATCAGAGCAGATAGTTAAAAATGACAGTTATGCAGATTTGTTTATCAGTTTGCATTTTTCTGTTGAATATAAACCATTCATGCAAAAAAATAATATTTTATTCCATGGGAATGGTCAAATGATCTTCTATATGTTTTTATGCTTATATCACATCGAAAACACCAAAACCATCATATAAGCCTAATCCTGAAATTGGAGAGAACCGGATCACTTACATATATATATATGGATGTATATTAAACATCTGGTAATATATATATATATATATATATATATATATATATGTTAGAATTTAAAAAGTAATACCAGTGCAAACAAGCAATAATGAAAAGAAAGTAAGCATCATATTCTTTATGACGAGGGATGCCCCCATTCATTGCAAGGTATTTGATCCCACTTGACACAGAAACATATCTTTTTGACTTTTGTGCATGTTATTACTGGCAAAAGGTCATTTTTTTGTATAGTTAACAATACATATTAATTTATTACCATTGTAGCTATACTTTTAACATAAACTGCAGTAAGTAGTTGGGTGTTATCAATGCATTATTTAGGATTAATGATTAAAGTTAATGAATCAAAATATGAAAAATTATACCAGGAATAAATAAAAACAGAACACAGACCCTTGCTCTACATTGCATTTCCATAGCTTTGTATATAATGAGAAATTAATAATTATACAGGCCCAGATGTATATGAAGCATTTGGTAATATATATATATATATATATACACACACACACACACACACACACACACATATATATATATATATATATATAAATATAGTCACAGGCCATAAAATCATAAAAACCAAAAATAATTTGTCTAGGGGCATAAAGCAGTTTAATGCCAATCTGGGATATAACCAGAAATCAGACCATTATTAATATAACCACCTTTTGAAGGGGTTAATCCCCACCATTGAATTACTAGAACATAAAGAGTGGAAACTTTGAGCATTTAACCCTATGAAAGCTGCTGGAGAGCAGCCAATATTCATTTTAGCCCTATACCTTAGGTCCTAATTTATTTTTAGAGCATAGGGTATAACAACTGACCCCCTGACAGCCATTATTAAGCTATTTCCAAAATAAATAAAAACTGGGATATTTTATTTTACCTTTTCAGCCACATAAGTAAAAAATATATTTATATTAGGATCGCCCTTGTTTGCTTATATTCTGTTGAAGAACCCTATAGGGTCGATTTGGAGGGGATTTTGGATTTTGTAGGAAAATATCATTATGTTGCTTAGAATTAAAAGATGTAGTTGCAAGGACAGATCTGTAAAATGACAGGCAAGTAACATAGAGACCAAAATGACGAATATAGAGACCAAGATTATATTTGAGTGTTAATTTCAAACGTCAAGGATGTTTTTGGGTTATATAAAGATTCATGGTGAATGACGTACGTAACAAAGGGATAATAAAAATAGCTGCTACATTGTATCTCTCTTGTTATTAGGGTAAAAAGGTTACAGTGGTAAAAATGAACTATTTTATTACATATGCCTTTTCTGTGATTATATATGTATGTGTGTGTGTGTGTGCTTTTAAATATATATATATATATATATATATATCCCACACTTTAAACATATATATAGCTCACACTTTAGGATTTGAAATGCCCAGTAAAAACTTTCTTTTTAAAAAAAGAATCTATTAAATGTAAAATCTGACCAATCCCAGGCATCTCATAAGGGTCTTAAGAGTAATTTTATATATACTAACCTATATTTAAATAATCAGACAGGTATCAATTTATCCACCCATTTAGAAGATTAACATGCAAGAATAAGTTTATAGAACAATAAAAGAACCATCAGTTTCTCATTTTAACCCTGTAGATACTGCAGGAGCCCAACCCATATTCATGAATCCCAATTCTTTTGCTTACTGTTGAAATATAGTGCATACCATTCTACAACCAACCCATTTTATAAGCAAATATGTCATTTATATCCTTTTCTTTATATTTTTTGTTGCAACTGTCATATTTTGTAGGATAGGAAAATAATTAAATAACAGAAGAAGCTCATTTGGTCATGGAGTAATATATTATAATAAAATAATATAATATAATGAAAAGGTCAATTGATTTAATATAAAGTAGGTTTATAAAAATGCAGGGCGGGTAAAAAAAAGGACTGACGTTAGGGTACTTTGTTTGCCTAACATTAACAGGCTTGTTGAAAACCTTGTAAAAAGTTAGAATCTGAATTAATTGCACATGATATATATATATATATATATATATATATATATGTATAGCAATATATTCTATATCAAATGCTAGAATACATGTCCTCACAATTCTGCCCAGCAACTCCAGCCCCCAAGAGCTACATACAGGCCTAAATAATTAATTGTACAAAAATATTGTATATAAAGACCAAAAGAATACTTTCTTTATTTTAATATGGTAATTACATCAGATCTAAAAGTTCTTTGCAGTATGATCTGCAAAGGCAGCATTGGCACATGACACACATTCATTTTCAGTATACAGATTGCAGTAAATGCCACATACTATGCAGTATATAGATTTTATAATGGTGGGAGGGTATTTTTTTTTTAGGTCTGTCATGTCACTGAATTGGTGTTATAGAGGGGATAAAGTGGGGTAAAGAATAAATCATTTTCCCTTTTATCCATGATGTTGGTTATTCTATATAAAGGGTCCTTTTTTATGGCTTTATGGCTCAGATCAACCCATATATTTTTGAAAAAAAATATATTTGGGTTTTATTATATTCTTTATTATACAAATACAGTATATTTGCAATGCTTTTTGGAAATAGAGACAGCGTTTGGTTTGGCAGTCTTAAACAGTAGGGGCAGGAGAAGCCAAAGTGAAAATATGATCATTTATGTTTGCATAACTGTATATATATAAATATATATATATATGTATATATATATATATATATATATATATATATAGTATATTGCTATATAGGTAGATATATAAAATAGATATATATAGTGAGATATATGGAATATAAAAAGTCACATGACTCAAATCACCAAAATAAAATTACTGCATTAATAATATACCCCCAACCTTGATGTCATATTCCCCATATCATACTCCATATGTCATACCGTCACGTCAGAATGGGGACAATATATACAGAAAATTAGGCCAGGGTCAGAATAGATCGCTCCGCACTATTCAAAGTTTTAACCACAGATACACACTATGCATGGCAGAGCTTTTACTTTTATCTCTTAACATAAAATATAATTCGGTTGTATTTAGTAAATCTTTTATTATTCCCATTGATTTATAATTATTATGTAAAAAAAATACCACATTTTTATTCTTGGGGTATTTGAAAGTGGGCAATGGAAAAAAAAACTACAGGCAAATATATTAGGTATCTAAAACCCTTTATATTTAGATTGTTATAATGTTGCACATTAAAGAAAAGTATATTTGTTACAATTTGGCCTTTAGTGGGTAGATGGTAAATATTTCCAATATTTAACCCCCTGAATTCAAGCCAGATGGTAAAACGTTACTTAGAATGGTTTTATCTGTTTGGAAGAACTTTTTTGGGCTGTGTTCGCATTTCATTGAGGATTTAAGGGTCATAATCTGAACTTTATATACAATATTCAATATATATTTCATATTGGATACATTGTATGGGCCACATTGTGTAATGGATCCCTTCTTCCTTTTCCCATGGAATAAATCAATTTTTTTAATGTTAGACGAGTGATTTTGAGTTACTAAACCTGGTTAACTAGGTAAAAAAAATACTTGAGACTACTTGTCCTAACTCACCTATACCAGTATTACAAATAGTGCAAGCTGCCAATGCCTATTTAAAGTGATACCAAAAAAAGTCAATGTATGACCCCCTTTAATAAAATAATTTACATAGCAGGTTCAGATTATATTATTAACAGTTACAAAGGTCATCAGGTTTCTTAAAAAATAGGAAAGGGTACAAAAACATCAACCGGCAGTTCTCAATGTCTCATTAAAGGAAGCACTCTGCAGAACTTTTGCCTTGGCAGAAAAATGTATTCATTTGCCAAATTGGTTTACAAAAAGTGACCGACCGTTCCTTTTGACATCATTTATCATTTTCTAAGAGATCATGCTAATTGGAATATAGAAAGGGGAACTCTAGTTAGAAAGAAAAATAAAAAACAGCCACAAACACAGACCGAAGCCTTTTTATATATTGTTTTATATTGCACTTTAAAGAAATATAAATTATGAAAGTATTTTGGCCTACTTTGGGTATATGGAAAGTATTTGTAATAGTTCAACCCTCCAAATGAAGGCGCGTGGTGGTTGTGATGCTTGTGTTGGTTGTAGCAAACTTTTTTCACGGTCTGGTGGCATGGTATTCAAATAAAAATGTCTGTAATATAAAAAAAGAATATAAAACAGTATAAAAATGTAATTGGCGTGCTGGATATTGGCATTTTTGGCGTTTTATGGTCTTAAATGGTGCATGTTGGATTTTTGTTGGCTGTTCTTATAAGTTACCCTTCATTTTTATAGAAAACAATTGTGTAAAAATTTGCAAAATTGTCTAAATGGAGTTAAAAAAAAGCTTGCTTGTTGAAGTATTGTCGGAACTGAAATTAAAAATGCTGGCGCTTTCTGGTTTTAAATGAACACATGTATGGTTTTTTAAACATTTTCTGGCACTGCTGACTTTCATTTGTACGTTAAAATTTTACCTATTGAGCTTTTTGATTGTTATAATTATATATAAATATTTATATATTAAAAAATAGAATTTAAATTGTAGAGCTTGTTTTTTTTAATGACTGAGGTTTTAATATAAATCAAATAAGAAATAAATAATCTATGAATATATTTTTAAATGGCATTGCTAAGTATTGGTGGATATGGTTAAAACACAGGGGTAACGTTTTTTTAGGACAGGCTTCCCATGTCGCTAGCACATTTTATAGGATTAGGCCTGTGTAAAATAAATGTTCTATCATGTCGTTATAAATCTATGTATATAATCAATTTAAAATATAGCTAAAGCAAAAAATAAATGAATGTATTGTATAGGAATTAAGTTTGAGCTTGCAATTTATGGCCTAATGCAATTATTTATACATAGGAAAGCTATTGTAAAAATCATGCAGACCTCTAAACTGATTTTTAAAGGTAAAATGTATATTTACCACCTGTAACCAACGTATAACTGTCTCCTGGGGCAAAAACTTTAGTACACAAGCAAGTCGGTCATTTGTGAAAAATGTCAGTATGTAAAACAGGGGAGGATGTTACAAAAAGTTGGCAATTTTTTGTTTCATGGGGCAATTGGCTGGTAATAGGGACAAATTAGGTTGTTTTGGACACTTTTTAGGAGTCTGTAATTTTGTTACAAAGGCCAATCTGTCAGCTGCCTGGAAGCTGCATGGAGTTTGACCTGTAGACTCTGCTGTATGTCTGGATGCTGCAAAAA